>NC_056748.1:332213664-332386164 GCF_019279795.1 Protopterus annectens
GAGCCAAGGCCTGTTTCAAACTATAAAGCACAAGTTCTGACAAGGGAAATCAAGATAATAACTTATCAAAAAGTAATACTAATCGATAAAATGGATTGCACAAGTATCATATCATCCCAGCTGCTGAACACTGTCACGATACCATGAAGCTTACGGCCTTAAAAACATTCTTCTCCTTTTACACTTTCTGGGTCAGGCTACCGTGTTGTATCACACTTATTCGTACTGAACTGCAATGAAAAACATAACACCATGTGGTCATTAACCTGACTGGTTCTCCATACTGGCTCACGCATGCTGTCTGCAGAGATCACCTGTTTCCAGAAATGCGATCCTGTACTCTGCAGCAGCCCGATCAGTTCTCCATACTGGCCCGTGCATGCTGTGGTCTCCCTCTAGATGTGAGGAGGCTGGAGCCTCCTGCTATTGGTCCAGCCTGCGGGCGATGCAGTCCGGTGACCTTCCGGTCTATGTAGTCATCACTGCACAGATCTTTGGGATGGTAGGGTGGAGTTTCCTGCCTTCCTTATCCGGACTGCCTAACTGAAAAGTCTGGAGTTCAGGAATGCCTGAGCATGCGTGCTTGGAGTTCTGGTCTGCCTAACACAGCAGTCAGGAACTAAGCACGTATGCGCGGAGTCCAAGATATTTTTTATTTTTATATGTTCTACGATGGGGGAATGGGGACTATATTTTATGCATTCTACAGGTGGGGGGCATTTTACAGATGGGAGGGCTGCAGTCCCGCAGTCCTATAACATGAGTCACCCCTGACAGGACTGCTGTTATGAAATTGTTTAAAATGTTGTTCCAAAGAACTTTCCATTTTAGCCTGCCTTATGTCTCTCAAATGTTCTGTTAACCTATTTTTAAACATCCGTTTAGTTTGACCTATATGATATTTGTCACAGTTACACTTGATTGCATAAAGCACTCTCTCTGTAGTACACTGATAATTACCTGTCATTTGAAAAAAAAATTTGATTTATTCTAGGAAAAGCATGTACTATAAATTAACATCCTGTACAATTTCCACATGGCTTAATCCCTTTTGGATGAATTTGTAACAATAAATTATCTTCAGGTTTTTTAAACTTTGTATGTACTAACATATCTTTTAAGCTCTTTCCTTTATAAAATCAAAAAACTAAATTTTGTTTAACCAATCCATTAAGCTCATAAAATCTGGACAAAAACTTCCAGTAGTATTTAATTACTTCTCTAACTTTCTCACTCAAAATATTATAGGTCATAACTATAAAGAAATTATTTTTCTCTATTCCCTTTACAATATCTATATTCTCTCTATAAGGTGCTAACACATAGTTTTCATTTATATCACCATATCTTACTTTTCTCATTCTCTTTACACTATTTTCAATTACTTGTTATTTGGTCATTTTCAATTACTTGTCTATCATATTTCCTTTCTTCAAACATATTTACAGTACATTGTAAATCTTCTTCAAAATTGTAGTCCATATTACAGATTCTAGAAATCCTTAAGAATTCCCTATAAGGCAAGGAATCCAAGGTATGTTTGGAGTGACAGCTGTTGCCCATCATGTATTGATTAACAGCCCCAAATTTCCTATATAAACTTGTCCTAATCTTTTCAGCCACTACACCTTCTAAAGAGATATCAAGAAATAACATTTTCTTTCCATAACTTAATCCATCAAATTGTATAGAAAACCTATTTACTTGCAATTGTGCTACAAACTCTGGCACTAGTTCCGTATCACCCTCACAGAGGAAAATCAAGTCATCTATGTATCTAAAATAAGATTTTATATATTCCTTATAAAATGAATTAGACTATATATATATATATATATATATATATATATATATATATATATACTGCTTCAAATCTTCCCATAAACAAATTTGCATGCATAGGTGCAAATGAGGCACCCATCGCTGTGCCTTGTAATTGATGGTACAAAGTATCTTAAAAGCAGAAAAAGTTATTTTCCAAACTAAATTTCACCAAATCCATATTATAATGTGCCACTGGGCTGTCACCTAGAAAGATGCTGAGAGCCTCCAACCCATGAACATATTTTATGTTAGTATATAAGCTCTTCACAACAATTGTTATCCAATACATTGCTTCTTTCCATCTAATCCCATTCATTTTCTGAAGAAAATCAAATGAATCTCTAATATAGGATGGAAGATTAACAACTTTTTTTAATAAACATTTATGCAGTACTAACCCCAAATTATGCAAAAAATATTTTCTCGCCAACACAATTGGCCTTCCTGGTGGATTTGTCACGCTTTTATGCACTTTCGGTAAACAATAGAGGCACTTAACAATTTCTTCTCAACATTATGTGCTGTCCAGTATCCCAGCCTCAGCCCGTTACTGATCAAATTAGTATATTCTACTTTTGCTTCTTCTATATCAGAATAAGACACAATTTTATATACTTCATTGTCTTGTAACAGCTCATAGCACATTTTACTGTATTGAGAATGGTGCATTACAACTATTTTATTACCCTTGTCAGAAGGTTTTATCACAAAATTACTTTGTTGAGAAAATTGTTAAACTGCCAACCATTCATTTTTATTGAGATTATAATGAGTATTCCTTTTATCAAAATTATTACATAACATTTCAATTTCAAAATCCAACATAGAATGACATGTTTTTATACATTCATGTATAAATGGTGGTATAATCTTACTCGAAACTTTAACATCTGCTGTATCTATTGGACAATAAGCATTACAGTCACTCATACAAGAAACAAAAGAGTCATCAGGCATTTCACTACTACTTACTGTTTCATCTATATATTTCATTAACAGGAGTTCTCATACTATTATCAGTTCTATCTAAATTATAGACATGGAAATAATACCATACATGCATTTTCCTAATCAATTTAAAAATTTAAATTTTAAAACACTGTATTGTAGGCAACACTGTAGGAATAAATTTAAGACCACATTGTAAAGCTGTATACAAATTATCATCCAGCACATTACTAGTTAAATTCAGAAAAATACTGAAAGTATCACAATATAAATGAATACCATTTAGTTATTTTATTATTTCTCCATTCTCCCTGATGTTTACCTCCTTTCTGTTGGTCCCAGTCTTGTTCCTGGAACTGTTATTTCCTATTATAATACTGTCCATTCTGCTGACGAAAATTCTGCTGCATATATTGAATTTCCTTAGGTTCGGGAAAAGCTGGATAAGCCTGTTCATCCTCTGCATCACTCTGATACCTGCTTGCGTCACTAAGCAAAGTTTCTTCTCTTTCCTTTCCTGCTGTTTCCTGGTTTTGGAATCGCACATGTGACCCACAACGTTGCCGTGTTGGTTTAAAGAAGGATGTACCATTATCATAATTCCTAAGATCTCTCTTTATTTTATTCTGTTTCTGTTCACATATTTTATTCTCAAATACAGCCAGTTTTTCTTGTATGTCACCCAAACACATCTCAAAACATTTTTTGTCCAGAGATAACAAAATATGACAAACATAGTTACTGTCTTTTTGGAAAAAAAAGAGCTTTACCTCGTCTCGTTCAACAAGTATTCGAACCCACTCAAGTGAGCAGAGGTGCGCAGCCTTCTCCCATCTTTTCTGAAAAACTGTATCATCTTTATCAGATACATTGAAAGGCTGAGAAGGCAATTTCATCGCTCGCAACCCCCTCGGAGCTATGTCAAGTTCAACATACTTCTGGAGGCTAAGTTTGTTATAATGGGTTAATGCTTCTTTGTTTAATAGCTGCTCCAATTTATAAAATAAAGATTTCTCTTCACCTGAAATGACTGTGGAGCGCTTACCTACTTCTGCAAATGGATTCAGGCTATGCTTGCTTCTAGTCTCCATAAGCAGCCTTTCCCACACTTGCGAGGATGGCCCTTCACTGTTGCTGGCTGGTCTATCACCTCCGCCTTTCTCCCTCTCTGCATTGGAATGCAGAAAACCATCCAAAGTCAGCTGAGAGGAATCTGACAGTTCCTCTCTGAATACTCTTGGTAGATTAAGTGCAGTATTACAGGCCATACCTCTGATAACTCCAAAACTTAGAACAACACTTCAAATATATATGAAAGAAAAATGAACGTTTGGGTATAAGCCAAAATGTAAATTTAATAAAATAATAATTCTATCAATAACACCAAAGAAAGCACTCTAGCACTTCGGCTTAACATAAGCCTTCAAGGAGTACTAGCTCACAAAAAGACAAGGTCTTAAATACTCACAGTTGCCAATCAAATCATTAATTAATCAATTAACATTAATTTATATTAAAACTTTTAAAGATACGATGCACTCATTTAAATTACACATTTCCAACAGCAGTCTGTATTCAGACCGTGGTTGAGGTGTTATTTTAAGTTTTCTCTTAATATTATTTTCTCTAGTGATTTATCTGCCAGCTGATTCTTTATTCTTTAACTCTGGTTGGCTTCCATACCAGAGATAACAGTCTATAGAGTCAAGTGTGCAGAGTTTGACATAGAGTCTACCTGCAGTCTTCATTCCAGCCCCAGTGTCACCTTGAAAAATGTTGCTTACTTTATAAACATCCCTATTCTTGCTGTTTAAAACTGACACTTCTCCTCACTTATCCCAATTAGAGGAAGAGGCAGTGCAGATAAAGCCCCATCCAGATAGTCTGATACAGTCTGAGACAAATAAGTTACTTGAAGTAAAGGAATGTTTGTCTTCTATAGATATCCTTAACCAGATGATGATCCTTGCCTTTTGGATAGGATTACTAAGCTCATCTACATTTTGGGATTATTACTTTCAAAAATTCAGGCAACAGTAACAGTGCCATTTGTTCTTAAATTACGTATTAGTATAAGGTGAGCCTGTTTTGATTTATTGCAATGCACTGATTGACATACATACATGTTAAATCCCTTTATGTGTCTGATTCCCTGGGCTATAGACACAAAGTCACATTTACCTGTCTGAGGTGGAGAAAAATACAAAGTAAATCATCTTAAATATATAAAGCATAAGCAAAACCTGGCGCAATACTGATGAAAACAGTCTGAGACCTATGTACCTATGTGGATGATCCCCTAAACTATTCCATACTATACACCATCCAAGCAATACCATGATTCTGTTAGATCTACTCCTTTCAATAGATAGCATAACTTAAGAAGTTCATGTTCTGCATCATTGCAGCATATCTGACAATCATATTTTCTGTTAATTTCAAATGCAAGGGAGCTCTCATGCATTGTTAATACCCCTCATTTTAGAACTTGCCACGAAGGGTTTAAGGGGGTCGCCAGTGATAGGGTGAAGAATCCATGGCCCACCTGTGGCCATCCCAGGATTCAACCAACAACTCTGATACTTTCACATAAATCAAAAAAAGCATGTTGCACCCAAAACAAGCAGTATAGCTCAGTTTGAATGCTAGAAGTCCAGTCTGCACTGTGGCTTAGCACCAGAGTTGAGTAAGAAAATCTCCTATTCATACTTTTTGCCAAAACAAAAAATAAGTCCCATGAAGACAGTTCATGCTGTTGCTGTGAAATGAGTCTTACCTTCCTGTGTAGAGGTTCCTGCAATCTATGGCAGGTGTTTAATTGAGCACTTTCTGGTCTGGTTTTCTTTGAACCCTAATCATTACACTGCCTCTGAGATTGTAATGAAATATGGAGAGACCTATCACCTTCACCAACATATGAAAAGTCCTGAGGCCATCCTGAAAGTGTCTACAGACGTGCTGGATGCAGTGCTAAACTCTATTTTCTTCACAATAAGAATACTAATTACTGCCCATTGCACTTTCCAGTTTTCAAAAAACGTATGCGGAATGTTTGTTGCCTCAACATACTGTACCCCCCCCCCCCCAAGTATATCTGCTGATGGATGGCCTTGATACATGTTGTATTTTTCCTCTTAATCAGCATATGAGATGAATTTAATTGCTTTGGCATTAGTCTTCAGCTTCAGATGTAGAGGCCATAAGTTTTTCATTTTGCACTTTAGATTTTATAATGTATTTTAGCAGCTCTCCTGAATTTGTATTGAATAATCATTTAGAAGACACTTAAATGTAGAATGCACTAAAGGGGTACTTTTGGACACTATAGCTTTGTGTGCTCCTGTTGATCACTTTCATTAATTTAGAAATCTTACAGTCAGAGTTGCTTATATTATTACTGCTGCAGATTGAAGCAAGGAGACTACTGTTGTGGCTGAATGTCCCACTGCAACAACTGGTGCTCCAGGGTGATTCAGTTTGTAGGTGGCGATCCTCCTCATGTCTTAGAAATCTCCAGTACGAATGTTAACTCACTGCCTTCCTTAGCAGCATGTTTGTTGCCCCATAGACATCCATAAGTGACTCTGCCAGCAGAAACCAAGTAAACCCAGAAATCCCTGAAGTTTCATTTTACATAACAGGTGTAAACACCCATAGGTGGTTGTAGATGAGGCTGGTTTAATTATTTTAATTAGTCAGTCCAAGCATTATACCTATAAGACAGTAATGTCTATTAACTTTGTTTTCTGTAGTGGAAAATAACAAAATGACAATTTCTGAAGCAATATTAGTTCTCCCAGGAGATAAGTTCAACAAATCTGAAAGTTTTATATTGTATTATCTATTACTATATTATATTATCTGGAATATAGAGTAGGGGTGTAGCTGTGCATGTGGTCTACAAATCTCTTAGTAAGACCTACAAGTCTGTATCACATAGGAAGAATAAAAACACAGTGATCCAAAACTATCACTGAACACAATAAACTTATAGCAAACGAAGAAAAGCAATGCATGGGCCTTTGATCAGTAAATTGAAATGCTACAACTGAGACCACGAACAACAAATCCTGGACACACAGAAAACAAAATCAAAAACTGCAATAAAAGAAACAAGAGTTTTTTCAGAAGACAAGTCCCTTGCAGCCTTCTGTGGTAGGGTGAACCCTCCTATACACCCTTACTTAACTGTATTGATTCTATGTTTACAGAACTGAGGTGCAAGGTCAACCACTGAAAAATGAAAAGTCTGTCTCAGCAGCTTGTAAGCAGTAATTCACTACAACGGTCAAATCTGAACAAAAAAAGCATAACATTTATGTAAAAATAAATATTACAAAATAAAAACATTCATCAAAATGTCACAATTCAATAGAGTGAACATCTCACTACATTAAAAAGAATGAGAAGTAATATATATCAAGCACTGTGCAAATGCAGCATTCCAGACTGAATATCAATGCATTCTAGCAAATGCGATCAGGCATCATGCTCCTGTCATTCAAACTACTAGAAAAATGGTAAGAGTAGGATACTACAGGCGTCACTAGAAAGACAATTTTCTTTTTATATTTTTATCAGTGATATTATACAATTAGTAAGTGACATGCTAGTATAAGGAGGCAGTATTTCTGCTATTGAATCAATTCTGATGTACTCTCCCAAGTCTTTGTGATCATTGGAAGCATGGATTGTTTATTTTATTTATTTATGTAGTTAATATAGTTTATTTAATTTTGATTTGTTAACTGGGATAGAACACTGATCAAAAGGGACTCTTTTTTTCTACTGTAGCCACATGAGACATAAAAAACATTAAAATGAAAACCATAAAAATTTGCAAGCACAGTAGGAGAAAGGTGTTGTAAAAGCATACCATGAGACACTGATCCATAACAACGAGGAAAATAGACTAAGTGAAAAACAGTAAAAAGAAAAAATCAAGAGTAAGAGGAAAAGGATGAAGACAAGAAAAAGAATAATGGTGAAGGAATAAGGTAGGACAGGAAGGGAAAATGTAACGGTAGAGCAGTAAGAAAGAGAAGAAAGAAAGAATGAAAAACAAAGAAATAGGCAAAAGTGACAGGAAGATAAGATCATAGGAAAAAAGAAGAGAAGGAAATAAGAGGGGAGTATATGAAATGAGGGAAGAACAGAAGAAAGAAAGAACATCTCATGGTATATAAATACTGAGTTATTAGGAAAACTCATAACAGTATTATTACTGAAATAGCGAGTAAGAAAGTTTAGACTTATCAAGAAAAGTCAAGCCATTTCAGAGAAGCCTTGACATTTTACAGTTTTAAAGTTTTCAGTTTTTCCTGAACTCATAAAGGAAAGTAGAGTTTCTTGTGTAAGTAGGTATAGTTTAACTAATTTTAAACCCTAGAATGTAAAAGAAACTTTGGGCCTGATTCCAAAAGACTTTTTTCTCAGTGTAAGTCACCACTTAAACTGAGAACAAGCTGAGAGCAGATCTTTTGGAATTGGGCTCCAAGTGCAAACCTGTATATAGATAGGGCTTACACTGAATTAAGTCACTTGCTGCGGTAGCGTTGTCGCCTCACAGCAAGACGTTGTCTCGTTCGATTCTCAGCTAGAGCGTCTTCTGTGTCTAGGCATGCATGAATGGGCGTGCCTTCGTTGAAGGTTGTGCGTCAGGGCTGGTAACTCGGCACGTAAAAATCCACTACCAAACATTAGTGGACCGGAGTTCCACTGTGGCGACCCCTAACCGGGATAAGCTGAAAGACACAACAACAACAACACTCTAACTAAATCTTTCAGAATCACAGCAGACTCTCGCCCATGGTCACTGTATTTTTTGATGAGAAAGTAGCATGGCATGTGGGAGCTTGTCTTGATTGAGAATCTTACTTCTCAAACTGTGAACTGACTAGCACGATAAATGAAAGAGTGTTGAGTTATAGTTTGAAAAGACTATACTAGGAAACAATTGGACTGTTTTTGGATAGGTAGCCACTTAGCTTTTAAAAGCACACAGAAATAATGTTCTATTTCTATATCAAGAGATATAAGATAAATTTTACTAGCAACAGTCTGAAGTGAGGTCATTGTTTTCTTTGAGACATAAGCTGGAAAAGGAAGGGTGTGTTCTGACGGAGCTACTGATATCCCTTTGGTTGTGGCTTAATTTTAGTATTGTGTATACGTAGTCAAAAGCTTAGAAGCTGATCTAGCCAAGGTCATAAATATTTGAATGAAGGGAGAGTTTCAAGAGGATTGGCATAATGACCAAAGACAACAAAGTTAGATGGAGAGGATTTAAGTTTTTAAGTAGAAACAGTAAGCATTACTTTTATTTATTTATTTATTTATTTATTTATATTTTTGATTTAGATTAAGTTGCTTAGAACTAATCCAGTTTGCTAAGTTCAAAAAATCTTGTAGATTTCATTTAATATCCAACAGGGCTAAGTGTGATCTATCAATGCCCATGTCATCAGCATAAAGAATACTAGGTAGATGAGGGATGTCTGAAGAAATACTTTTGTTATATATACAGAAAAGGAAGGGAGATAAACCCTGTGGGATACCTTTAAGTAAGGAAGCCAAAAGTAGAGAAGATGGTCATATTTTCACAGAGAAAGCATTATTCGTTAGAAAATTTTGAAACCATTGGTTTGCTTCACTGGTACTACCTTGAGCGGTGAGGAGAGGGGTATGGTCAACAATATCAAATGTTTTGTTAACTCAGTAAATATGGTTCATGGGAGATATCTTTTTTTTCATTGCAATTAAAACATTAGTTAAAGTCTGACTAGCAGTCTTAGTACTTATGTTAATCTGTTGGACAGCACAGTGGTGCAGGAGTTGTGTTGTTGCCTCACCACAAGAGGTTCTTCAGTTCGATTTTCAGATGGGTTGCATTGGTTATGTAAAAAGACAGCTTGTTCTGATATATATAGTGGAGAGTTGGTTATAAATACATTTTCTAGAACTTTCCCTAGACTTGGAAGAATTGAAATGGGTCTAAAATCAGCAGAGGACATTGTTATTTTAGGTTCTGGAAAATACGTTTATGGGGGAGTGCTATGAAGGAAAGAAGGAAAGAGTGGGGTATACAGCTGAATGAGAGCTGATGGTAAGGGTGAGCAATTGTACATAAGGTGGTTGGGACACAGAGTTAAGGTAGTCATTCAGACTAAGACATCTTTTGAAAGGAGTGACTAAAGAAATAAATAATAGACTTTAAGAAACTTTTTTTCTGTCAGATTAATAGCAGAATGCATGAATCACATTCCTGACACTGTGCTTCTTTTTCATGGGGTGATATTAATTATTATAGTATTTATGAATAAATGAATACATAAAATGAAGGAATGTAAAAGTAAGCTATTGTCAGTCAAGGGAATGGTAGGCAAATACAAGTACAAATAGATAATTTGAATGGGAGATAGGCAGTGAAAAGATCTAGAGGAGTCTAATAGGATCTGGTAAAGGCTCTTGTGCAGGCCATCCTCAGGCACTGAGAGAAATTACAAAATTTGAAGCTGACTAATGAGAAAACTGGATGGTTTGTTCTGTGAGACTGGAGTATAACAAAAAGCTATAGGGAAGCAGTGGTAGCCTTAAAATTGAGGGGGAGAAATTGTCAGCATTATTAGAAATCCATCAGCTTTAGCTACATTTATTTATTTGTTTTTCTGTATTTGTTGAACAGAATAACATCACTGGGATGAGAAGATTCTCATCAGAAGACCTCAATAGCAAAGAAATAATAGTAATTTGTAGATGAGTGAATGTACTACCATTTGTCATTAATTTTAGTAGTGAACATATGAAGTATAACGTGGAAATACCAAATCACTGATATGTAGAAGAAGGCCCACATGTGGCTGAATATAAAATGGATAATCTTCAACTCATTACTATTTGTTGTCCAGTTTGAAACTCCCTGATTGTATTTTTAAAAAGAAATTACTGCTAGTGAGGATTCTATTTGTGCTTCATCTCCAATTCAAAGTGTTTGGATTTTTCTTTTTTCTTCATGGATGTGAGATCATGGAATTAGTATATATGAGTAAAGTTGTTTTGAGGGGTAAACTCCTCTATATGGGTGAGTACAAAGGGATGTGCCCCTACAAACTATGATTTATATAATTGTTTTCATTGATTTGAAGATTTGGCTTGTTTGATTTGTCTAGCTGAATCTTCAAATTGTCTTGATGGACTGTAGAAGAGTGAAACAGCTTAGAATATCTGTTGTATATAGTAAAACAGTAGTTGATATTTAGTCAAGCATATACTGTGAATTTATGTCATATTTATATACAATGGTGTCTTCTGTGTATAGTCTGTATATCCTCTCTGTGAATTAATTGTCAGTCACCAGATGTTCTGGTCTCATCCACTAGGTTAAATTGAAATCTTCTAAACTTTTCCAATGAGTGCATGCTATGTGTGGAGCATTCCAGGTTGTGATATAATATTTCACCATATCATGAAACATTACAGGAGAAAGATCATGGGTAGCTCACCATAACTGCCTCTTTTACAGTAACTGTGTTTTTAGTTTTCATTTCACAAGAGTCAGAGAAGAGAAGAAAATGAGGTTTATTTTTGTTTAATAACTGTTCCATTTTGTCTGAATTTATGTAACCCTGAAGTTGTTTTATATATATATATATATATATATATATATATATATATATATATATATATTTATATACAGATTGGATGTGCCTTGTATTCGCCACACATCAGGGGTTGCAAGAGAGATTCACATCCTGCAAAAAACAATTAAGGACTGTTGTTACATGACAGTATATTTCTTTGCAGATGTAAATATTTACGGAGTAATTAATTACACCTCAGTTAAACAATATGCCATAGAGTATGTGTGCGTGTGTGCGTGTGTGTGTGTGTGTGTGTGTGTGTGTGTGTGTGTGTGTGTGTGTGTGTGTGTGTGTGTTTAGCATCCCTTCCATGATTAGCTTTCCTACTTTGTACTCCTTGAGTGGCAAGACAGACTGCAACTTCCCCATGAACCTAAATTAGATAAACTAGATATCAGAGAAAAAAATGAATACGTGAACCTATATACAATATTTAAGTGTTAGAAAAAGAACTCATCAGAAACAACAAAAAGTCTTAGAAATAGTGGAGGACTCCATGCTACTAGGTCAGTCTGATATAAAAAGGTAGATTTAAGACATGTTCTTCTTCAGCTATAACCTAATGTAAAATTCCAAGTAAAGAGAGCGATAAAACATGCGTTTGGTGCATTGTACGTATATTTTTATTTAAACTCCTGGTGCACAATCAAGAGATTATTTATATTCCTTGTGTGTCAAGACAAGCTTATTGACAGTCTCTGTATATCTTCAAAGATACGTTTAGTTTCCTAAATCAGACATATTTATACTACTCCCTAAAAACTTAAAAGTTCACACACCGCACTTGAAAAACCCACGACATATTTACAAGCAATATAACTCATCTAATGTAAAAGCTACAAATATTTATTTTAAAGTAAAAAAAAAGAAAATATGAAGTAAAACATGGACTATACCACCCATTTATAAAAAAAAAAATCACAGATTCAACCAGTCAAAAAATAACACTATGAATAAAACGACCCAAAACTATTTATCCAGCTAAAGTAATTTAAACGCATAAGTAAACTGTAAAACTAACAACTAGTGACATAACCTTATGTTACTAAAATGCATAAAAAATTAGCTAACACTACTAACACTACACAAAAAAGTAAATAGAAAATACAAAACATAAGGAGCTTCTGTTGCCATTTGAAGTCAGTGGGAAACACTTCCCTACATAGAACTAACTTAAAGGAAACACTAACATCCCCACATACAAATGTAGAAAAGCAAGTGTAATTTGTTTTAAGTAACCATAATAATGCTGCATGATCAGCTACTAGGAAAAAATGTCCAGCCAGTACATAATATCGGAGAGAGTGGACTGCCCACTTTATGTCTCGCACTATTTCTCCTGAATGTAATATACCTGCATCCCACATCAATGGGTTTCCTGCTGAAATAGCATATTCAACATTCCTGCCACTCCAACCTCTTGTGATAATACTGCCCCCAAACTACCTTCTGAGGCATCAGTATAAAGCACGAAAGGTAAGTGAAATTTTAGCATAAGTAAAATAGTTCAGAGCAATAGTAGGGATTTCAGTCAGTTAAAGGTTTCATCAACCTTTAACGTAGGGGCCTTCCCTTTTGTCAAATACATTTAGGGACAAGCTATGGTAACACTGGGAGGAAGTTAAACTATCAACAGCCATTTCTTTGACTACCTATATATTGAAAGAAAAGTGATAGTGGAGTTTTCCCTTTTCACCACTGTTGTGTAGCCTTAGAGTAGGTAAATGTAAGTTCAAGGGGTGTGGTGGTGTCCAAATACATGGTGGTACAGGAAGGCTTGCCCAACTCTGAAAAATTACCTCAAGGTTTACTAAAAAGTTATTTTGTCTCAATTGTTTTTAGTAAATTTAATTTTTCATTAAAGTGAATTTGACCAACTAACATGATTCTGTAGTTATTTTAGTCATAACTTGCTATCCCTAAAAATGATTTTATCTGATTCCATGGGGTTGTAATTTGCCATCTCTTTATGGCTTTTGTAATCTCTATCTGAGGCTGTACTATCCCCTTCCCTCCCAATTATATATCCATGTACACCAACTACTTTTTTTCTTCAATATAGGGCCAGTTGCCAAAACACTTCTCTCAGTTTAAGTGACATACTCTGGTATAAGACTGCCCTGAAAGATGTGCTGTCTGTAAGTGACTTACTTTAATGTGAGGCCTATCTATAAGCAAGATTACATCAAAGGTCAGATTCTGAGCTGTTGTTTATAAATGTAATTCAGAAGAACAGTTCAGTACTAGACCACCATTTTCATTCTTAGAAAATAGTTATTTGTTAAGACTATCTTTTTGCTGAAATCATGTAAATATTTCCCTTCATCTTATAACTGCCATTTGGCTTTAAACTGGAAAAAATATTTTCCAAAAACAACATCGCAGGCATACACTTAAATTACCAAGGCTGCATATTTTACATGCTTTTTTCATTGGTTAATTTGTTTCTTGATTGATACTTAAATACACAAAGTGTATCAGTGATCTTGCCTTTCTGATAAGGATCAAGGCTTGCAAAAACTACAAACACTGCATAGAAAGAGACATATTATGCAGAACTTTTATTGACCTAGGATTTCCAGAGACGTAATTGGGTACTGTAGGACCTTTGAGCAGTGCCAAAAGGTAGGCAAGCCAAGAGACAGGGTGAAAGCTCCTCTGATGCCTTTGCCTGTGGCTGACGAGCCATTTCAGAGAATAGCTATGGATATTGTGGGGCCTCTGAGTACCCCAAGTTCCACAGTGAAGAAGTACATAATAGTTCTAGTAGATTATGCCACCAGATACCCTGAGGCAGTGGCCCTGTCCTCCATTGAGGCAGAAAATGTGGCAAATGCTTTGTTAGAGAATTTCAGGAGGGTAGGTTTCCCAAAAGAAATACTGACTGACAGAGGTGCCAATGTCATGTATGTCAGACCTGCTTGCTTGTCTGTGGAAGCACTGTGGGGTGAGGTGCCTAAAGACCACCCCATACCATCTCCAGACTAATGGTCTCGTGGAGAGGTTAAACTGTACACTAAAGACCATGCTATGGGCATTTGCAGACCAGTTTAAGAGGGAGTGGGAAAAATATCTGCCCCATCTGTTGTTTGTTTGCAGAGGGGTGCCCCAGGAATCCACAGGTGTTTCACCCTTTGAGTTGGTGTATGGGCATAAAGTGACGGGATCTCTAGATTTGATATGTGATGAGTGTGAATCCCACAAGAAGTCTGTTGTGGCATATATTCTAAATCTCAGGACAAGGTTCAGGGAACTCATGGGCTTGGCCCAGTAGAACCTGGCAGAAGCCCAACAGCAGAAAAAGGCCTGGTATGACAGGAATACTAAAGCTAGAGAGTATGCTGTGGGGCAGCAGGTTACAGTTCTTATTCCTGTCAGACACAACAAGCTGCATGCAGCTTGGGAGGGGCCCTTCAAGGTGGTAAGGAAGGGTCACTGATGTTAACTACATGGTAGAACTGCTAGGCAGAATGCAAGAGCACAAGTTGTACCATGTTAAAATGATAGGCCCTTGTGCTAAGTATTTTGAGTAAGAGGCAGGAGGAGTCTGAGGGGTATCTATGGCTACAGGGAGCCAGCCAGCAAAATCCCAAGTTACTATGGTGGAGCCTAGGGTTGCAGGAATATGATATGACAGTGCAGCACTGTAATGGGATCAGCAATGCAAAGGCAGCTGGGATCTCAAGACAGGGAATGGGGTAAGGTATTCCCAGATAGGGTCATCCCTCTCAAACAGCATTTCTTATGGGTCTCTTGAAAAACTAGCTTGAGTCTTCAAGGGGGGGAGGAAGTGTCATGAAATGAGATACTGCCAGCATAGCTATTTGGAATTTTTTAAGTAATTATATGTTATTGGTGAATACTGAAATGATTTGTGTAAGATACTTGTGTTACAGCTGTATTAGAACTGTATGTTATGTGTATATCAGACTTGTTTGTACAAATGTGTGTTGAAAAGGATTTGCAAAATGCTTGTGTTTAAAATGGATCCACAGTGTGCCCTTTTGGAAAAGAAGATAAATGTACATGCACTATTGTAACTGTGTAAATGTATATTTTTTTAACAGTGGAAACTGGGATACAGGAGGTTTACCTCAGTCTAGTAAATTTCAACAAAATAGCTGAAATTAAATTACTTTATGGCAGCGAGGAGTAATAATGTCTGTGCTGAGAAGCTTTCTGTATTGTCTTTGAAGTATTTTATTGTTTTATGAATTCCAGCATTGCCATAGATCTGAAGTCTATGTATTTTCACAGGTAGATGCTAAATACTACCAGCTACCATCAATGGTTGTTTTGGGGCCTAGGAAATAGGAGTCAGATGACAAGCAATTATGTCATTCTGCAAGTTATCCCACCAGTAATATTTGAGATATTAATTTAAGAAGTCTCTGTGAGAGAGAAACAGCATTCTCTATTCTGCCTTTGACCTGACAACATCAGTTAGAAGATACATTTACCACATTTGCCTTGCTCTGATGAAGTAAGTTATTAAGGAATAATATAATTCTGTTAGATATAGTCAGGAATATAGCAAAGCTTATGTTAGATATTTTTCTTCATTTATTTGAGACTGTCATGCAATTTTGTTTTAAATATTTCCTGTGATTTTAAACTCTGTTGGTTTTGTAAATATATATTTAGTATTGTCTTGTTATTTTAAATTTATTATTAAATATATTTAAACATTTCATTATGGATGATCTATCTAGAGATATTTAAGTTCTGAGAGTACTTGCATATTTATTTGGTGAAACTGTGAGCCACTCCTAATAGTCTTGCTTTTGGTCAAACTACCATTTGCATTAATAGTAACATTACACAGTAAGATTGGACACCCTTTGTTAAGGACCTTAAAGTATCTGATAAGGAGCTGGCTGGTGCCAGTAGTAACTACCTTATAGTTTGAGTAAAAGGGGGCATAGCTAGTAAACCTGTGCCAGCCTTTCACAGGTGTGTGTGTGTGTGTGTGTGTGTGTGTGTGTGTGTGTGTGTGTGCGTGTGGAGAAATCAAACCTCAAAGAGTGTGTGTGTCACCTACTTGGGTAGGGACATAAAGCACTGGTTGGACAGAGAGGGTGCTGGAGGTCTTGGGTTGGCCACTCAGCTGAGATCTAAACTCTATAGCTGCTCCAGTGGAGAGCCTTATTGGGCGATCTGGAGAAAGGGGGGGAACCAGCCCCGGACTAACTCTGGTCTCTTTATGCTCTTAAGGGAAACTGCCATTGATGCAGAGAGCTGCATCTGGAAATACTGTGTGTGTACTTGTCATCCTCCCAGTGTATGTCCCCCACTGGTTCCAGTGGTGAGGATTGAGGCTCCTTGATTACAGGTCCATTGGAGAATTGTCACACAGGGCATAAACAAAATGCCCTATTTGGATCACCTCAAAGCCCTATCTCTATACTCAGTCTCCCACAGACTACTGAGAGATGATCTATGCCTGGCATACAAGGCATCCATGGACCCCACTTTAATGGACATTTTACATATCTACAAAGCAAACAGCCTCAGAACTACTGCATCCAAGCAACTACATTTTGCTTGCAACATAAATAAGACATGTTGGAGAGGCTTGCATGTAATTCAGAGAATTAATTTTCTTTGGAACAGGCTCCACATCCATGTGAAACAAACTCCCTCCTTAAACATATTTAAGTATAACTTTGACCATTGGATGAGAAATTCAAAATTCATCCTTGGCCTGGCACCCACTTCTCTGATGGACAGAGGCAGTCAGTAAATCATGTTGTAATCAACAATTGCCTCTATATAAATGTCTAAAACATATAACTTGTGGGACAAATTTGGGTTGCATGGCTAGGCTTATAAAGGTGATTGCTATCCTAGTATATACTTATGAACCTATGAAAGTTCTAGTAGTACTGCTACAGGAAGTATAATTTTTACTAAAATGATTTGAAATTCTACAGATGTAATTGGATAGTATTTTTATCTCTGTGATCACAAATTTCATCTACATTCTGCTTGTTACTAAATGTATCCACTTAAGTATTTTCAATTAAGTGACCATATTACCTGAATTTAATAGGATGTGTAGTGCCTTGACTTCCAAAAATTTGATGCAATGAACTAATTTCATTCTTGCAGTATGTAGATTCAATACTTGTAACATCCATTTCATGTATTTGGATATTTCTTCCTGCGCTTGTGTTTCAGACATTTGCATATTCCTGGCAGTAACACTGATCCCTTTACTGATACAAACTCTGACAATGTGGCTTTTCTTCCCACACTTGCAACAAGTTAGTCAAAAACAGGCACACTGTATTTGAAAGGCAATGTTGACTTGTTACCTACTTGTTCAGGTTTAGCTATACATGTTTCAATTTACACTTGTCAGGTGCAAGAAGATGTGCAACTGCATTAATGACTTTAGCTGAACTTTTGGGATCACTTTAATATACTCACTTTCTTATATTATCAAACAGTGGTCTTGCAAGTGTATTAAGTCTATCATTTCTGTTTTATCATTGATATTAGGCTCTGACAACTATATGTTAGCACAGCCAGGACTGTGTCTTTAGCTGTTACTGGCTTACAGGCATTAAAAGTCCATCTGGGAAATGCAATAACTTGCATTTCAGGAGTAACACCTGCTCTAGACAAAAGTTTTTTTCCCAGTTTGCCATAGACTAAGTATTCTGCACCCCCCACAATTTCATGTATGCCTTCTAAAGAAGGGATTTTTGTATATTAATTTTTGCTGCAGTTCTCTTGTGCAGTTAAGGGTGATATGGTTTTGGGACTCACTAATTCATTCACAATCCATTTCAAGTGCTCTTGTAACTTCACTAAATACTCATTTATAGCGACTCCTATGTGTGCTAGGATTTTGGTCAGTTTCTCTATAGTTTACTGTGGATTTACAAATATTTCAGTGGAATACAGACACAGTTCTGTATTTAATAGCTACAACTGCAATGGATTCTTGTGTCAGGGTTACTGCAGTTCAATGTGTAGTTTTGAATGTGACACAGGTGCACAGGTAATTTCTCAGAACAGGGAAAGAAAGCACTAGAGATGTCATGTTTCTTTTCAAGTGTTTTTGCCTTGGTTTACAGGATTTTCATCTGCACCGCAATTGTAAATTGATAAAGACCTGACTTGAGCCATTGGATGATTCAAGTTCAACCAATAGCTCAAGTACTATTCTTCGGGGGGGGGGGGTAGTGGATGTTAACCAGCTCACATCACTACTGCAATGACAGGCCTCAGACAGAGAGTTGATGCTCGTTGTGATATGTGGAGCTAGTATGAGGCTGACATGGATGTGGCCACAAAAGTCGGTGATTGTAGCATCTGTTGGCATGTGTGGGGAATAGGCAGCTCTTCAAGTTATCCATTTGTTCAAACAACACCATTACAAAGGGGATTAGACCACAAAATTGAAAAAAAATGCTTTCATAGGTTCATACTAGGCTATCTGCCCTAGGGCATTTATAAGCCTATCCAGAGTGTGTTTGGCTTTCACCACCCATTTTAAATTAATTTTGCTATGCCCTTTTTCGAGGTTAGTATACTGTGCCTCTGTCTAACAGTGACACAAAAGTGATACCCGGGGTAAACCTATGATCTCCCATCCACTCATCAAGATTCCTCTTGAAGAGAGTCAATGAGGGACTCTGCCTAACCTGGACTGGGATTTTATTCCAGAGTGAAGGGAGCCTCTGGGTTATGAATCTGTCCCTCCAGCATGTCCTATTTATTTCAGTGCTGAGGTTCAAGTCTCTCGAGCACGTAGCTCGATGGGATTTGGATTTTCTGAGGTGCAGCATGTCCATTAATTCCGGGTTGGACATGGCTTTATATGTCAGGCACAGATCGCCTCTGAGCAGGCGGTATGCCACTGAGTAGAGCTGGAGTTTCTTTAACCGGGCAGCATATGGCATCTGTTTGAGCCCTTTGATCCTCTTGGTGAGGTACTTTTGGGGTCTTTCCAGTTGCAGCAGGTGTCTGGTAAGGTACATACCAAAAGGGGCATTGTACTCAATTATGGGCCTAATGAGGGATGAGTAAAGAGGAACGATGACCTCCCCTGATCTAGATGTGAATCCCTTCATGATTAGGTGGGTATATAAAATGTTTTTCTAACCACTTTGGCCACGTGGTTGTCAAATGAGAGATTGCTATCAACTTGGGTCCCCAGGTCCCTAATTACTTCTTCTGTACTTAATGGATTACCACCTATGTGGTAATTTGTGGGCACTTTGTTTTTGCCAAAGGGGATGACTATACACTTTTTGGTGTTTAGCTTGAGGCCATGGCTCTGGCACCAGTTGTCTGTTTCTATGAGGCCCTTTTGGACGATGCTTGCGTCAGCTGGAGAGTCAATTATGGCACCCAGTTTGCAGTCATCTGTGAACTTGGTCAGCCACAGTCCTTCCGTGTTGGCCTGTACCTCCTAGAAATATATACCGAACAAGAGAGGTCTCAGGACTGAGCCTTGTGGGATGCCACTTGTAATTGGTTTGGAATCTGACATGGCTCCAGCAATTCTAACCATGTGGGTTCTGTCCTTGAGCCAGTTTGCAACCCATCTAGTGACATAGGGGTTTATATTTAAGCTGGTGAGCTTATCTATAATGCCCGAGTGGGGTATTGTATCAAAGGCTTTTGTGAGGTCCAGGCAGGCTGTGTGGACCACCTTCCCCTCGTCAATGGCCTTGGTGACTGTTTCAAAGAAATCAACCAGGTTTAGGAGGCAGGATCTGCCCTTAACAAAGCCGAACTGGGTAGGATCCAGTGTCTGTAGGTCCCCAATATCTTTATTTATGAGGTCCATGATGATCCTTTCCATAGCTGTGCAGACCAAGCTAGTCAGGCTTATGGGGCGATAGTTTCCAGTATCCGTTGAGGCACCACCTTTGTGGAGAGGGACCACTGTTGCTGTACTCCACTCTTTGGGTACATATCCTGTAGTAAGGCTGAGACTGAACAGTAGTCTTATGTTTGGGTTTAGCTCTTCTTGGAGTTCATGTAGGACGCAGCCCGGGACACCTTCTGGTCCCATTGATGCTGTGCTTTTTGCTTTGGAGAGGTCGGCTCTTACCTGAGCATCTGAGATGTCAGGAGGGTAGCACTCTGCTGGGATAGATATTTGCCCTTTTGGTGGGGGGGGGGGGGAGAAGTTTGCACTGAACCTGTCAGCTAGGATGTTGGCAATGTCTGTGGGTTCGGTGTATTTTTTGTCATTTTGGACTATTTCTGAGCATATCTGGGAATTCCCACCCAGGTTCCTAACATAACTAAAGAAAGCCTTGTGATTATCCTTAGTGTCCTGTGCAATTTTTCTCTCGAAGCTGGCCTTAGACGATTTTATGAGTGCCCGTAGTTTTTTGCTAATACTGATCAGAGATGCCTTCCCTTTTTGGGATTTTGCTCTATCATGTAGTAACTTCCTCCTTCTATTGTATAGTTTGTTTATGGCTGGGGTCCACCAGACAGGACATCTCCCTTTGGAGGATTGGGTCTTGGTTTTATTTGGGATTGCATGATCCATGCATTCCTGAAGGTGTTCATAGAATGCGTTTATAAAGGATTTTGCGGTCTGGGCCGTATTTTCCACAGGCCCTGGGGCTTTGAAGGATTCCACCTTGGTTTTGAGGAGTGTGAAATTTGCTTTAGAGAAGTTTTTCACTGTGGTTTTCTGGGCAGGGGGTGCGGTCGGATGTGAATATCCAGTGAGATTACTTTATGGTCTGATCTTACCAGTGAGGGATACACTTCTGGTCTGGAGCATAGAGTCCCCATGTTGGTGATGATCAGGTCCAGTATGTTTTCCCCTCTTGTGGGAGTGGTAGCAAGTTATTCTATAGCAATTGTTCATTGCTGGGATGCCAGTGACACCACCATCATGGCTGCCTAGATGAAAACCCCACCAGACAGTGGAATGCATGGCTGAAGGAAGGCTTAATGATCAGAAAGCATGAGGCAAAAAATTATACACCACAATTCACTTCTGAATAAATGGAAAATAGTCACTAACTTCTCTTTGTTGTAAGATTTTAGCACAGTTGTACTCTCCATTTTGTGTCATTAGCAAAAATAGCAAAACACTTTCTTGTAGCATGACTCAGATATTGCTAGCTGGCATATAATTCCACTGCTTCTGTCTGTTTTCATTTTAATGACATTGTGCACAGCAGTAACCAGAAATGTGGCTTTTATTCAGCTCACAATTTGCTTTATTGGAGGCTGTAAAGCATATGTTGAAAAAAATATAGTTTCTCCAACAGAAAAATGACCATAAACAGATTTATCCAACATTCAAATAAAAAGTTTGGGTATTAAGCCAAATTCTGGTCAAGCTAAGATGAATTTTGTTGCCAGCTCTCTAATTAAACCTTTTTCTCACAGAGCATCCCACTCCAGGCCCAAAAATCCAGACTCTCTAGGGATTCCTACTTTAGGAAGTTTGAGACATGGCATTTTTCCTTCCTTCCTTCCTGAGCATGCCTATTCAAGCATGAGGATGCACCTCTGATTGAAGCATGACAGTATTTACTTGAGATCCAGTTCAGGGCAATAAGCTTCCCCTAAAAAGCCAAATAAATCTGCCATGGCATAGATATGCCCTCCTTTTATATGTGAACATGTCACATAATTGGCCTCATAATGATCCATTAGCCCAACATGAAATTAATTTCTCTTATAATATATTGCATTACTCAATGCTCTACAAATATTTCAGTAGAATACAGTGTGTGTGTGTGTGTGTGTGTGTGTGTGTGTGTGTGTGTGTGTGTGTGTGTGTGTGTATATGAAGTACAAATATCAGCACAGAGTTATAGTAGTCAAGCTTCTTGAAGACAAGTAGGTCATAAAATTGAGAGTCTACCACTAAATCTGTAATATGTTTACAAGAATATTAGGACAGCAGATTGTTCTGCCATATACCCATCATTCTAAATAATATAGGAGTTCTTAATGGATCCACTTTCAGATCTTGAAATATTGAAATATCGAATTTCAGTATCTCGAGATGAAAGTGTTGAATGTGAAGTTACTTGAAACTGCACTTTCACAAATGTTACCTTATCAAATCTGCAGTAGTTGTAGTGCAGTGTTTTTGTTTTGGGCTGTTGTCTCTTTAAGGTGCAGTGTGGTCTGTGATTTAGAGATGGTGGCCTATGTGTGGCTATATATGGAGATTAAGGTAGGTGTTTTCTGTGTAAGGGTTTTGGATAGGAATTTATGTTTTTATTTTTAGGGAAGGTTTTGGAGTAGGTTGGGGTACATAGGTGAGAGAGTGTGTGTGTGTGTGTGTGTGTGTGTGTGTGTGTGTGTGTGTGTGTGTAAGTGTTGAAAGTGATGATTTTTGTATATGGTTAGTGTGTGTTTGTGCAACAGAAGTGTAGGGTGTGTAGTGGTGGGTTTGTTGTGTTATTCATGGTAGTGCTGCCATGGAGTTGCTATATATAAGTAGCGGGGATGTGGGGGGCTGTGCCCCCCCACATGGGGGGGGTGCAAGAGAATTGCCTCCCTGCTTGTGTGTAGGTTAGTTGGTTTTGTTTGTTTGTGTGTTGTGTAGGTTTGCTCTAGTATAAGGAGGAAGTTCATATATGTGTTTTTGTTTGTGTTGTGAAGGGTGTATTAAAAAACAGAGCATCTCATACTGAAAACGTGGTAATATAAACTTTCAGTAAAGTGACATTCAGTTTTTTAAGTTTTCGTTGTAGTGTAGTTTTGACACTTTCATCTTGAGATACTGAAATTCAATATTTCAGTATTTCAAGATTTGAAAGTGGACCTGTTCTTAACCTACTCTAATGAAAGGGACACCTATGATTTGTTGAATTTCCACAAAGGGATGGACTGAAAGGCATATCATCTCTTAGTCTTGCTTCTGACTTCAGATAATTCATGTCAATCACAGTTAAAAAATATTCTTTATAGTTACAATGGTTTGACTGGAAATGAAGTTTCATGATAATGTAATTATACACATGTACTAGTTGTTATCAGTGCATGTTTAAAACATGAGTATCAACCTGGAATGTGGTTAGTGCCTATATCATCTATATACCCTCAAGATTGATCATTGAGAGGAATGAGAATCATTAACTCAATGATGGTTCTTCATTATGCACTTCTAATGATTCAGTCAATTGTGATTCAGTTAAAATGAGTACTCAGCATGCTAACTGGAAGTGTAACAAACTGAATGATGTTTACCATTCCAAATTTTGTGGTGTAAGCAAACTGCCATTTTATGATAGTATCAACTAAATAGTGATTTACCTTTTCTGGAAGAAGCACTGGTCAATTTGAGGAAGTGATTCTTGGTCAGAAGACCTCTAACTGGGAGACAGTAGAAGAGGTACACATACATTTTCATTTCTTGACTTAGAGCAATCTTTACTTTCAAGGATAATCTTTACTCTCAAGTAATTTAGATTTTTACCAATAAGACTTTAGCACCATTCAAACACAATTTCTAGTGACCAAAAGAGTATTCTGCTATTTATTGTTTCTCCCTTGATCTTTATTTCTTAGAAAGTTCAACATTTTGGCTGAGGCTAAGGGTGTTACAATGTGAAGGATAGGAAATAGTAAAAAAAAGCTTGTTATGTCTGTGTTTGGTTAATGGCTTTAAACTAAGTCACTTTTAGGTATAATTTTCAGATTTTTCCATGAGAAATCCCTAGTGTGTTGCATGTAGGTGGAAAGGAACATTACTTATAGATTTAGGATTAATATGTATCTGTCTACATTTGTAGTAGATTATGGACCAGGAGAAAGTAAGCTATTTAAAGGTTATGGCCCAAATGTCAGAAAATATGGTGGAGGTTTATCTCCACCGACTGGGGTGGTACAGGTATTTCCAAGAAGAAGAGAGGAGTGTTTGGATCATTGAACAATGACCCTCTAATACTTGGGGATAGGGGAACAGGTGGCTGCCTCTCCCGGTGTGCATCACTATGCAGCAAGCATTTCTCAAAAAAGAAAACAGTTAAAGGTTTACTACAGCAGTTTAACTTCTGAAATATCTTGGACGTCATTCTTCTTCATTGGCTTTAGGGTAACCTACTTTTCTGTCCAACTTGTAGCCTCATCTCTCTATCCTGTACATTAAAAAGGATAAAGAAATAATATTGTCTTGCATTTTTATATAGAACATGAACATTGTTCAGGAAGTGATAAGCATGTATGTGATGCACTACTTGGGAGACACCGTTATTTATGATTTAGCAATTGAAGGTGATAGCCATCACCTGTTTACTGGGAATTGGTGATCCTAAACATAGCAGTAGGGAGATAGTGCAGTCTTATTAAAGAACAGAAGTAGCAGCTGGAAGCATACACTCAGAGCACTGATCATTGTGGAAACCCATTAAGACAATGTATGGATACCCATTAGAGGAAGTAGATATGTTTGTGTGTGTGTGGCGAGGAATTACATACACAATAAAAATAATTATTTTCTAACTAATAGAGGACTTGAAGGTCTACTTTGCAAATGTACATATGCACATGCAAATGCATACATACAAACAGATAGCTAGATAGACAGACACAGACACAGACACACACACACACACACACACACACACACACATACACACACACACACACACACACACACACACACACACACACACACACACACACACACACACACACACACACACACACACACACTGGGAGTAAAAGCAATGTCACCCAGATGAAATAAGCACTGAAATATCTTGGTAGCACATCAGATATATTAGGGATAGTTATGACTTAGCAGTATAATGAAACCAAAGTCATGTATGGTGTACAGCACAGGAAGTTTAAGGTCAGGAGTTAGGCATTTACATATGATATCCTAGAGTCCATGAATAAGAATGGTTGAACATCTTCCAGAACGTTCAGAAGTAGATGTGCTAGAGAAGTGGAGGTATTGTAGTACAAGAGTTTAGTGAACACATCATGATACCAAAAATGTAAAAAGAAATGTGCATATGCATAATTAAAGCATAGTGCATTACATGTGTACAGATGTCTTAAAGACATTTAAAAACAGAACACTTATGTACATGTCTGTTCTCATTCCTTTCACAATTTTTATATACTTGCATGTCACATCAAATATTTGTTAAAAAGGTCTTTATAGATATGCAAACTTTATTATTTAGAGTTTCTTTAGGGTTCCACTCCTTCATAACAGCACATGGTCTATGAGATAATCCTTAATTATGACCCTTTAGTCATATCAGGAGATAAATATTGATATCAAGTCACTGACCATCAATAGTACACAAGAATAAATGTATAGAAACAGGTGAGCAATGTTAGAGTGAAAATCTGTTTAGTTAACTGTAACAATGGTACTCAGAAAAGGATGATGCAGCCATTGTGTTTGCAACAACTATCAGTGCACCATCATGAAAAGAGGAATTCTGTACGCTCTTACTAACAGCTACCTTTAAGTACAGTAAACTGGTTGAAATGGAAGACATAAATTAAATTTAACAGCCAGATAGAGTGGTACTTTTGTTTTACCTTTCCTAGTATAAATAAAGCTTATACTTGTTTGTCTTTTGAAGCACTGGCTAATCTACAGATTACCTGCATTTCACACTTTGGTAAGGCAGAAGTCTTTACATTTTATTTATCAGAACTGTCCTATCAGAAGCACAATATATTTGCATTAATTGTCAAATATGGCGGGTATGAATATAAAATGTTGTATCTATTATGTAGTTTCTACAGCTTTTATATACCAACTGTTTGGCTACATGGTAACAAACCTCCCAGAAGCCAGTACTTCCATCCATGTGCAGAGTCAGATCAAACTGTAAATGAGCTACACTGCTGCTATTAGGTAAGAAAATGGTGGCATTGTAATTGCTTCATAAATATACATTAATCAATAGATTTGAAAAGATTGGGGCACAGAATGTAGGGATCATACAAAAAAGAAAGCCAAGCAGTCTGCTTTATAATATTAAGATAGAATTAGGGAACAGATGTTTTACAATGTTCTACTTAGGTGGAAATCCATAATACAAGATTCTGAGTATGTAAGGATTACTGCTTTGGAAAGCCTCTCATTTTAGGTGTGAGACATATGGACAAGGCATAAAACATGCGTACAATGACAGCTATTAATTAAGATAAAAACACTTCCAGCAATGAGTAGTCAACAAAATGACTACATATCCCACATTATAAATTGCTGTGGATAAAATCTGTACAAAAGATTTACTTTTCAGCTGGAAATCTAATTGAAAAATCTAATTCCCTTGGTAGAGAAAGTTTTCCAGGGAAATAAAGAAAACACATGCTGAAGCTGCTAGACAGTTGTATAGTGATATAAAACAAGTATAAATATGAGATAGGAAGTATTATGGTTATATTCATTTTAATGACAACATAGCATGCTTATCCAACTAATTCACTAGCATGCCATTTAAAATATTCAGATTTAACATTTTTAGTAAAATGGTGTATTTAAACTTTGACAGAATCACACGACAACATAAAAAAATATTCCAGTATATGTTATGGGTATGTAGTATTCCATTTAGCCGAAATGTATTATTTTTAAATGACAAGTTAGCAAAAGAAAATAATCAAACTTACACTTTGCTGAGTATAGTCTTGTGATGCCGTTGTTCTGATGAGATGTTAAACTGAGGTCCTATATGGCACAGAGTAAAAGAAATAATAACAGTACATACATCACAATAACAGTTATGTGGATGTACTACATTTGATAACATGCCTTGTAACTGACTTACAAAATAGTATTCCTGGAATATTGTGCAAAACTTGTTGCTGATATTTCAGCATGTCAGATCTGGCTTTATCACTAATGCTTTGATTTGTTTTGGGTCTTGTGACAAAGAAAAGAGAGAAGAAGATGAGTTTTATATTTACTATAAATCTTTTCCTATTTCTACAAGTCTGTGCAACCTTGTTACCATATCTAGAGATCTGGAATGTGAAAACAGAGCCCCAGTATTGCGGTGTGCAGGGAACATTACCCCTGTGAAAACAATTGTTAAGGAGTATAGGGTCATGTATTTGTAGCGATAAGCTTTAGATACTATTATTCTCATGTTAACTAAGCAATGTGCAATCAACACACTAAATTCTCATTAAATATTAAACCATAAATTAATGTCACACAACAGTCAAAAAAATCTGCAAATCTGGCATTTCCTTAGGAGGAAAAGCTGCAAAATCTTAGCTCTTCATTTAAGCAAAGTTCTTCATTTTAAACATCCTCTATTGCCAAAGGAAAGGTAGCAAACCCTAAAGAACACAGACTGTCGTTGTATAAGTGCAGTACATATTGGTTAGCTCTGGTTAATGCAAAGTAAAGTCATGCTACAATATGCCAACAGTGAATAAAACCTGTATTAACCAAAGCCGATACTCACTCCCATAAAATACATGCAGAATCATATACAAAACACGCCATGTAAAAAATAAATTGCATAAAATGTACAGTTCGGATGTCCTTCATCATCATTCTACAACTAAGCAGCATCATTAAACATGTTTAGCAAACACATTTTAATCTTCCCTGTACACTTATCCTCTTTCCATCATCATACATTTCCTTTTTTGATCTGTTTCTGGTCACAGCAACTTGGTCTGTTTCAATACATTGCCATTAAAACATATATTCTGATAGAAAAAATAATTCCATAAGTGTAGACATATTTATATTGTGCTTACTTATTACTACTACCTACCTATCATAAGTAGTTTTGCTCAGAGGTCATATCTTTACCTTCTTTGTAATAAATTCCTTATACTATTTTAAATGCTACATTCAATTAAAATTAATAATATTTTGTATATACCCCTTTACAAGTTTTTTGCAAATTGTATCATTGAACTGTCTTTTATGACTATACACTTTTCTAACTCAGAAATGATCCTAATCAGAGATGCTGATTTCAAGAGAATGAACAAGACCAAATTCCTTTCTTAAACACCCACAATATATCAGCAGCGGATTTGTTTACTGTTATCGTTTCATTGATATGATTAATAATGACACAGGAAATCTTCAGTTTGGTTTTGGAAAGGTGAGATCATGCCTACTAAACCTGGTGAATTTCTTTGAAAGGGTCACCTAGGCAGTGGATGAGGACAAAATGGTGCATACCACCTACCTTGACCTGGTCAAGGCATTTGATATAATACCTCCCTTGGGCACTGTAAACAAACTCATGGAATTAGGCATTAACTCCTGTGTTACACACTGAATAGCCATCCTTCATATAGGACCCAGGAAGTTAAGATAGGGTAGACCACCACCACAAAGAAATTGGTTACTATCAGAGTCCCTTCGGGGTCTATGTTGGGCTCAGTTCATTTTGGCATTTACTTCTCAGAAGTCAAAGCCAATGTCAAAGGCCTCTGGCTGACCTGATTTGCAGATGACTACAAACTAGGTGTAGACACAGAAACCCCCCCAAAACACTAACATTTTACATGAAGGACTAAGGTAGACAAATGACTGGTGCCAAAGCCACTGCTTAAAACTCAATGCCCAGAAACACATAATAGCACCCTTTCAGAAACCAGCAACACTAAGAAACTGTGACACTGATAGCACACCCCTAAGAGTGGACCCAATGGTCTGGAATTTGGGGATATAATTGCATAGTAACCTGAATTTTGGCCAATATGTGCCTAAGATACTAAGGAAATAATTTTGTGTTGTTCAAATTATAAGCATGGGCTTGGCATATATGTCCAAAGGGATCATTTTGTCTGTATTCAGCCCTCACCAAACCCATCATTGAGTCCAACACCCCCTTTAGCATGTACCTGACCAGGCACATGCAGCAATTGGAACATCCACAGAGGTTGCTCACAAAAAGAATCCAGGGTGCAAACAACATATCCTATGCTGCTCACCTCAAAGCCCTATATCGGGTCTATATCAGATCACCGACCACTTAAAAAAGCGAACTGTGATTAATCGACCCTATGTAAGCAAAAGCTTACAATCTTGAACTGTCAGACCAGAGATTTTTTTCCTAGGGAAAAAAATTGCTGTTCCAAAACACATACACACAACACAAGCACATCAAACAAACAGCAATCCACACACATACACCTAAATTCTTACACCTAACCCTACACTAAACTATGCACACACCACTAACTATCCACTTACCTTAACCACTATCGCACACTCACCTCATCCGCTCCCTAACCCTAACTCACCTAACCCACCCTAACCCTCACATCCACACAATCGCACACTTACCTGAACCCGAACCATAACTTTCCACCACAGCGCTGAAAATACCAAAGCAACAGAAACGGGCAACCAAATTCTTTCCCTAGGAAAAAATTTGGGTTTCTGTTGCTTCGATATTTTAAGCTTTCACTGCATAGGGTTCAATATTAGAACATTCGAAGGTTTGAAACCTCAATGTTCTAATATAGATCCCCTATATCTATACTTAGTTTACTATATACTGTCAAAGGACAATCTGTGCCTGGAATACAAGGGATCTTTGGATCCTGGTCTGATGGACTTTTTGCACATCTGCAAAACCAATGGCATCAGAATTACTCAATCTAGGGACCTAAACATTACTTACAACATGAATAGCATATGATGAAGAGACAGAGAATTCCCCTCCTCTGGAAAAGGGTTCCCATCTATGTGAACCAGCATTCCTCCTTAACCCTATTCAAGTATAACCTGGACCAATGGATGGGAAATTGGAAATTGCTTCCAGGTCTAGCACATGTGTTTGTAATGGACAGAGGCAGTCTGTAAGCTCATACCCTAGGTTACATATATCCCTTAAAATAACCTCTAAGGCTCAATAAACTTGCAGGAGACATTTGGTATTCATGGCTAGTTTTATAAGGGTCATAGTGGTTTTTAGCCTGATATACAGCTATTAACCTATGATGCTTTAATTTGTGTAACTAATGCAGCCTATTCTCTTAGAAGTTTAAATTATTTTTAATGCATGACTTTTGATGTATGCACTTTTTTTCTAATAACAAACTTCCATTTTAATAATTGTTTGTAGTGTATGGGTTGTATAACTGTAAATATGCTAATGACTAGCTACAGTCAGCTGCATGTTATGTGGTAAAAATTTCCAGAAGACTTCATGGAGGATAAAATTTCATCCACCATGTTTGTACTACTTGCAAAGCATCCCAACAAACATCCCACATTATATGGTGGCTATGTTGAGCAATATTTTGGAAAGGTGAAAACATATTTGAACAAAGTAAATAAATATATGTTTTCAAGTGGCTGTACATATGAGAAGTAAAATAATGTACTTTATAGTTGAAAATATTCTCAATAAAGCCACCACAAATTATATCACTGCAAGGAAATCTGGGAAAAATGTAAGTTTTAGATATATGAATCTGTACCAATAAACCTAAAAAGGTATGGTGTCCCTCATTTCTCCCAAGGAAGAAGCCAGAAACATAATTCATACTTTTACTTTCCTTTTGTGAAGAAGAGAAAGACAAAATGGAAGCAATTAGAAAAAAGGTAAGGAATGACTGCATGCCTAGAAAGAATATGATATTTATTTGAGAAGTGTTCTTTACAAGGACAGATGATCTTACTAAGACTACAAATATCTAGGTAAATGAGCTAAAGAGCTGAATCAAACATTGTAAATTTTTTGAGTGACATGATTCTTTAATATATTAAAGAGAGAGAGAGGCAATAATCTGTGGTATAAGATCAGAAAAGGGGCGGGCAATAAAAAGATAAAGGCCTAGCCTTATATGGAAAGCAACAAAAAATACCGGTACACAATACAATAATTTTCTGAGGCAATGGTAGTGTGCAAGATAAAATGAGAATGAGATAAAAAAGCAAAACTTAGAAATAAAATTAGAATTTGTAATAGCGCTAACACTAAAAAAAGTTGAATTTCAATCTCCATATACACGTTACAGCAAGAAATATGAGATGAAACATTGTATTGCTTTAAATCTCATTATTAGAATCTGTGCTATGAAGAACTGTTTTAGAGATATAATGAAGGAAAAGCAAGTGTGCACAACAGAATGTGTATATTGTTGTCGTTGAATAGAAATATGGCAATTAGTTATGCTAACATAGGGCTCTTCTGAGTGCTATTACACTAAAATTAATTGATACAATGAAGTCTGAAAATGCATTAGAGACATTAAGGTCAGATTACAAGTTAGATTTTGTTTCACAAAAATGTTGAGAATTAATCATAAAAAATGTTGCATTTAAACAGACACCAGGTGTAACAACATTTTGATGACATTTGTGTTCCACTGGCACAAACAAAAAGAAATGAACAGACGACTATGCATATTTTGTTTTCAGTCACAATCCTTTATTTTTCCTGTATTTTGGGTCATGTTATAATCCTTTCTGGGGACCAGGGATATTTTTTATTAACATGATTGATATATAATTCATTAGGATAGGCTGTATTTTATACATCTGAAAGTGAATGTGGAATGCTGTCAAATACTTTTCATAATCTATCCATGCCATGCTTAGGTTCTGTCCCTTTTTGCAGCTTTCTGATATAGTTTTGCTTAATAATAGGTGAGCCTTTGTCCCTATGGTTTTCTTTTACTACCTTTATTTTCTGTTACAATGGTTTAATTTCTTCCTAAGTGACTCTTTACTCTGCCTGTATAAATATCAGTATATAGTTTATATATTATCTGAATGTAAGCAGTTCATCTATAATTTTAGGTATGGCTTGCAAGTTTGCTCAAGAGGGGTGTGTTTTTTCTATTGTTAACTGGGTTGGTGGTGTGGGATGCGTATATGAATATTTTTTTAATCAGGGTTAAATCATTGTGTAAAGATGTTAATGACATTCTTCTCCAAAATGTTTTGACTTTTTTTTAGTTGGTGTTACTATTGCATTTGTTTTATTTCACAATACTATATAAAACTTCTGTATGTGAGGATTGCTGTGACATGAAATTTGTAAGCACATATGGTTGATTTGTGGCATGATCAATGTCACAAATGACTCTGTTAACTGGTCACTATTGTAAACCTTAGAAATATATAAAGTACAGCTCTGTAATAAAACCTGTATGCTGTGTATTTGTGAGTATAATGGACTCTTTTCAAAATGCATGTCTATCAGCACCTACTTTATTTCCCTGAAAATAAGATGGGGTTTTATATTAATTTTTGCTCCAAAAGATGCATTAGGGCTTATTTTCAGGGGATGGCTTATTTTTTTTTTCATGTACAACAACCTACATTTATTCATCTATTCATGTACATAAATCTACATTTACTCATATATATAAATCTACATTTATTCATGTACAAAAATCTACATTTATTCATGTACAGAAATCTACATTTATTCTGTACTTTTCCGTTATTGGGGCAACAGTTCTAGGTGATGCGTTAACAGTCGTGTGAGAATTGTACATAAACAGTGCAACAAACACTTCAGCTTCAGAATATCTACACCTTGGCTTTCACAGTGCAATATTTCATGCTTAACAGAAAGTGCAGAAAAATCTCAATACACGTGTTGCAGTCAATTAAAAATGCTAAGTTTCTGCAACACACAAAATACATGTACAAGAGCAGAACTGTATACATTTAAAAAAATTCTAAATGTCTAACACAAACAGCAATGGTTTGCCATTCTAAATTGCCCTTGACCAAAGTAAATATGGAAATTATTTTCCATTGCCAGTTTACCGAGCACATATTTTGTCTCACCTTACAGAAATAACTGTGTCAAAAGATTATTACTGACATCCCAAGGGGAATAAACCAGGTGAATAACTGACACTTTCTGAGTGGTAATGCTTTTTTTATTCCTTACCCAAACCCTAAGAGAAGAATGATGGAAAGTCATAAAAATGAAGTCTGGGAACTAGTGGCACACATAGAACATATATGTGTTCAGCCTTACTTTGTAATTACCCCTTGATAATTTTTATCAAGGAGATATTTTTTTTGAATAATGAAATGTTACCGTAATACAATAAAATCAAAAAAAAACTGATGAGAGCTTGCTGGTAGCTGAAAGCAGAAGCAGTCCATTCTGGTGCACCGATAACGGAAACGTTATTCAAATACAGTCATGTCATCTTCTTTTGGAACATCATCATAACTCTACAAACCTCGAATTCCAGCCTGAATTTCTTGCAACTCCATTTCCTGTAGAACCACTGGCCCCAATCTGTTATGTCCAGCAACAGAGCTCTCCTTAAATGAGCACTTCTTGTCCATGTGGCCTGCTCATAGTGCATTGGCAACACAGGTGTCAGTGATTTTATCCCATGAATTCTTCACCCAAGTCACGACCTCTTGCAGGCTAGGCTTCACGACGTTTCCAAGCTGATTGCTGTCCATTCTATTTTCAATGTAGTCATTGAGTTCCATGCGCAAATGGTCCTTGAATGGCTTGTTTATTGCAATATCAAGAGTCTGGAGATAGGCAGTCATTCCAGCAGTAATCATTATTTGATCTATTCTTCTCTCTGCAAGGAAGTTCTTCATGTCTTTAGCGCAGTAAGTGCTGGCTGAATTCCAGACCAGCAAGCCTCTTTGGCCATCTCACAAAACAAGTGGCAGCATTACATCGACCCACTTCCTTATAACTGCTTGTGTGTACCAGGACCAGGCTTTTTTGGTTTCAAGAATGTAAATGCCCGAAACACATTAAATCTTATCTTTCTTGCCTTTACTAATGATTAGCGGTGGGGTTTTCTTTCCATCCAGATGAATTGCCAAAATACAGGTAACACGTTCACTTTCATAACCAGTGGAGGGAATGTAGATTGATGAGGCACCCCTCTGATCAATGATTATTTGAGATCCTTGGCCCATAAACACTGCAGTTTCATCCATAGCAATCATGTTGGAGAGCTGGTATTTAGAAAAGTCGATGCCATCAACAAAGGACTTGAATGCAAGTGCAGTTTAATAACGTTAGTATCTTTCAGCTTAAACAGTGTTATCGATCTTCTTAGAGACAGTTCATACCGCTGAAGGAAGCCATCCAGCTGAAGTTGTGATACTTTGATTTCTTCTGGGGATATTTCTAACTGGTGTTCATAGGTGTGTACTAAGCTAACAGCCCTGGAGCCTATATAAGCCAAGCCCAAGATGATTCCCTGGCATCATATTGCACAAAGTTAGTTCCCAGTTCCACTGTCAAGCAAGGCCACTGAAATGATTCTCAGTGTGAACTTCCTATTGCCTATCCACTTGTCAAGATTTCTCTTAAAGAGGGCCAGTGAAGTACTCTGCTTGACGTGAATGGGAAGTTTGTTCCACAGTATGGGAAGTCTCTGGGTTAGGAACCTTCCCCTTCAGTATGTTTTGTTTATTGTGGTAATGAGGTTTAGGTCCCTGGAGCATGTGGCATGGAGGGATTGGGATCTCTTTAGGTGCAGCATATCTAGCAGCTCTGAGTCAGACATGGCTTTGTAGGTCAAGCAGAGATCGCCTCTAAGTAGGCAATAAGAGACAGAGTATAGCTGGAGTTTTTGAGTCGGTCCATATAGGGCATGTGTCTAAGGACTAAGATCCTGTTAGTGAGGTATGTTTGTGGCCTTTCCAGTTGTTGCAGGTGTCTAGTGAGGTACATACCAAATGGGGAATTGTAGTCTATAATAGGTCTAATGAGGGATGAGTAGACAGGGATTATGACCTCTTTCTTCCTGGATGAGAAACCTTTTGTAATAAGATGTGACACAGAAAGATTTTCTAACTACAGTGGCAATGTGGTTATCAAAGGAGAGGTTGCTGTCAACCTATGGCCCCAGGTCTCTTATCACACCTTCAGCATTTAGTGGACTATCACCTTTGTGGTAGTTCATGAGGACCGAATTTTTCCCAAAGGGAATGACAATGCACTTTTTGGCATTGAGCTTAAGGCCATGGTTCTGGCACCAGTCATTGGTGTCAGTGAGGCCTTTTTGTAGAATGTCTATATCAGTTGAAGAATCAATAATGGCTCTCAGTTTGCAATCACCTGTGAACTTGGTCAGCCAAAGTCCCATTGTGTATGCTTGAACTTCAGAAAACTAGATGCTAAACTGGAAAGGACCTAGGACCAATCCCTGTGGGACACCACTTGTAACTGGTCGGTAGTCAGATTTGGAGTCAGCTACTTTCACAGTGTGGGTTCTATCAGTGAGCCAGTTGGCAGCCCATCTTAAGACATAGGAGTTTATGCCTAGTTTAGTGAGTCTATCTAGGATTCCTGAGTGAGGGATGGTGTCAAAGGCCTTGGCAAGATCTAGGTAGGCTGTGTGAACTACCTTGCCCTCATCCACAGCTCTGGTGACAGACTCAAAGAAGTCTGTCAGGTTGAGCAGGTATGATCTACCTTTCACAAACCCAAACTGCATGGGGTGCAGAGTTTGGAGTTTCTCTATGTCCTTATTTGTAAGGTCCATGATGATGCACTCCATAGCCTTACATATCAGACTCATCAGACTAATGGGGCGGTAGTTCCCAGGGTCTGTAGTCGCTCCCCCTTTGTGGAGTGGGATGACCATAGCAGTGCGCCATTCAGTAGAGACAAAGCCTGAAATGAGCCTGTGATTGAACAGGGTACTTATGTGTGGTGCCAGTTCACTTTGTAATTCATGTAGAACACAGCCAGGGATATTATCAGGTCCCATGGAAGCTGTATTCTTGGCTTTGGACAGTGTGGTTTTTACCTGTGTAGCTGTGATAATAGGGACTTGGCATTCCTCAGATATTGTGATAGGTCCTTTACAGGGTGAAAGGGGGTAAAGTTCGCACTGAACCTGTCTGCCAATATGTTGGCAATATCAGTTGGTTCTGTATATGTATTGACATTTTGCTGTAACTCAGAGCAGATCTGAGTACCTTTACAGGGTGAAAGGGGGTAAAGTTCGCACTGAACCTGTCTGCCAATATGTTGGCAATATCAGTTGGTTCTGTATATGTATTGACATTTTGCTGTAACTCAGAGCAGATCTGAGTATTGCCATGTAGATTCTTGACATAACTATAGAATTCCTTGTGGTTGCCTTTAGAATCTGCAGCAATTTTGTTTTTATAGCTAGCTTTAGAGGATTTGATAATGGATCTCAGTTTTTTTTGCTGAGGCTAACAAGGGAGTTTTTCCAGTCTTGGGAATTCACCCTTTTCTGCAACAATTTTTTCCTTTTGTTGTAGCGTTTGTTTATTTTGGGGGATCACCAGATTGGCTTCCTTTTTTTGGAGGAGATTGTCTTGGTTCTGTTTGGTATGGCATGTACCATGCACTTGTGTATGTGTTCATACAGTGCATTGGTGTATGATTCAGCAGTCGTGCACCTATTTTCTATTTGCATGGGTGTCGTGAAGTTAGCCACCTCTGTTCTTAGAAGCCTAAAACTGGCTTTGGAGAGGTTTTTTACGGGGGCTTCCTTATGGGGGGATGAGGGTGGTATGTGGATATCCATGGTGATGAGCTTGTGGTCAGATCTGACCTGGGAGGAATTGATTATTGGTGTAGAGCAATGGTCGCCCATGTTAGTAATGACCAGGTCAGTGATGTTTCTACCCCTGGTGGGGGGAAAGAATTAGTTGGTCCAGTGCATTGGAATTAATGAATTCCAGAAAACATTGAGCAAGTGTGTTGGTATATGAGTAATTTTTCCAGTTAATGGAGGGGTAGTTAAAGTCTCCCAGTATAAGGGTATTGGGTTGTACCCTAATATTTTCCAGTGTGTTTAGGAATGTGGAGTGGGAGTCTTGGGACATGGTGGTGCCATTGCAAGGGCAAATGCTTGAATATCAGCCCTGAGCACAACCAAAGCCATTGCTTTCCTTTTAGCAATCCAGTCATATCTGTCTTCCAGCTCAGAAAATAATGGTTGCTGACCTGATCCACACTTGCACTTCTTAGCATTTCCCTTGTCCACCTTTTGACTAAGGTTATCGTTCACCATTTTCAGACATTCAGAGATCCAACATCTTCTCTTTGCAGAAAGCCATAAGATTCTTTCCCCGGAAGTCCTCCATGATTCCTTTCTTGTACTCGATGGAATAGCTCTTTCTTTTTGCACTCATCTTGTATGGGGGGGGGGGGGTTAATTGAAGACTTATGAGATAGGAGTGGCAACAAAAGTGATGACAGTTAAGCAGACCCAACCGCACCCGTTTGTTATCAAGTGCACACATTATTCATGCGTTGTGTCTGTACTTCGATTGGTCATTCAGTACACTTGGCAGTGTTTGTGGGCCAGTGATCTCAAACGTCAAGTGTGCGTGAGGATATTTACAGACTAGGGTTAAAGTAAGAATCATGGGAGACTACCGGGTAAAAAATCTTACGGCTTTCTGTAAAGAGAAGAAGTTAGATCTCCGAATGGTCTGAAAGTGGCAAGCAGAGTATGATAACCTCAGTCAACTGGTGTCAATAATATTATTTATATTTAATTATATATTAATATTATTATTTTATAACTCAATATGTCCGTTGTGTGTTGCAATGGACATACTAAATGCACCCGTCTTACTGACGATCTTAACTGGGGCTTATTTTTGGAGTAGGGCTTATATTACGACCATCCTGAAAAATCATAATAAGGCTTATTTTCGGGTTAGGTCTTATTTTCGGAGAAATATGGCATGAGTGGTCTAAGGTGCATAAACTGTTACCCACAATATAACATTTTGGTGGTGGTCCACTGCATTTTACCTCTTTTAGACACAGATATGCAAAAGGTAGCATTTGCCTATAAGTTTCCATGTTCCTAGTATTTCTACTCTCCATGGATGGTCCCCTTCTTATCTTAAACACACAGTACCCACCTTGCACTTCCTGACAGATGGAAGATAGTTTTTTTCCACCTGCGTCACTAAACTGCATTACAACTACTTTTAGGGTAACGAATTAAACTGCTCAGACAGTTCAAATTACAAACTTGTGACTTATAGGCTAACCAGCTATAACAGCACCACAGTATTTTATTGCATTAATTTGTTAGCCATGTAAGACAACTGGATATATGTTCCTTTTCAGGAGTGACCTGAGAATATCATCTGGCTAAGTGACTTGCTGACAGTCACACAGTATGCTTATCTACAAGACGTAACTCATTTATAGCTTAGAACCTTAACCCTCTGCATTAACTGCCATTAATACTCAAGTATTGCTGAAGTATTGGAAAAATGCAGGATTTCCTGTAGTTCATTCAATGTAATAGTAATAAAATTACTGCTGGAGTTATTTACTAATTTGTTGACATATTTAGAGGCTGAAATAAGCATTTTGACCACATTGTACAGCTGATTAAATTAAATAATGGTTATCTGTCATTTAATTCTACTGTGTTTACTTGAAATACTTTCAAATTGCATTTTGAATACATATTTGTTATTTTTTGTTGTTGTTGGTAACTAGAATGTACTCAGTAAGCAGATACTAATTTGTAGGATCCATCTGGTGGAATGAAATGTATAGGAGTTAGATACTTATAATAAGCATATGGCGCGCACACACACACACACACACACACACACACACACACACACACACACACACACACACACACACACACACACACACATACACATGCACATACACACACGTGTGTGTGTGTGTGTGTGTATATATATATATATATATATATATATATATATATATACATACTTGTATTTATGTATATACAAAGCAGCAGAATACTTTGTGCATCAACATACAGAGTGAAGTACATCAGAGGAAATCAGGTCTGAAAAAAAGAGTCATTAAGACTGCAGTAACAATACCATAGTAAAGATGCCCCTATGCAAAACCTTTCTTCATGTGCTGAGGCTGATGGCAATCCGATAAATTAGATGTTAGAGTCTCAAACACATGTAATTCTGTCAGACAAGATAAACTATGTGTTTTTAAGTCTAAGATTTAAAATGGCTGAAAATATCGTGTTTTGCTAAGAGTATTATTTTGTTTCTTATATATTGGAAGTCAGTAATTATATAATTCTTATACTGAGTTTTTCTATCCAAAAAACGTGAAATATATATGTTTGTTATGAACTAAAAACAAAAAGACCGAACCTAAACAGCTCCATAGGACTGCTGTTAGTACACAATAGTATTGGACTGTATCATGTGTTAGCTTGTCAAATAGAAAGAGCCCTCTGTATCTTAAGCCACTACTATATATCTAGGTTGCACAGTTTTCAAGACAGGAAATGCTGTCTATAAAAATTTAGAAAAATGTAATACAATACAATACATTTGCAGTATTCATCTGACATATGATTTTGCTTAGGCTGGGGTAAGCAATATTTAGACTCATATAATGAAGTGACTCATATGCAGTTAACTTTCTCTATGTGTTTTTATGTCTCTGAAGTTGTCAGTAAAGTACATTCTGTAACTGATGCTAATGCAATCTGAAAAATCTGTTTAAACATTTCAAATGGTCAGAGTGTTGTTCCAGTATGGTTACCGTATAATTTTTGATAAAAAGCAATTTTTGTATAGACCAGGTTTAATGCAGAACATTTTCTAATAGTACATTATTTTTGCTTTCTGTTTTATATGGGAATATTTTGTCTGTGGGAGTAACATTTGTGCTATTGTAAATTTAGGTATAAGATGTAACAATAACATAATAGTAAACTTTAACTGAATCCTGCTCACTATATATCTTTGGCCAGTTCATTTGTGAGTGTACATACTTTGTGCTAATGATGTGTCTTGGTTTTAGCCAGCTGTGCTAATTTTCAGGAGCTTTGTCCCCGATTATTTCCTCTAAAGGCTGAAAGGTATAAGTGATAGTATGTACTGTTTTGGCTGTTGAGTTAGGATTCACTTCATTGGATTCTCTGCTTGACTGACAGATACAGAAACCAATTAACAAGTAATTTAACAACCGTATGCTTTGCTCTCATGGCAGCTGCTCTAGGTGTAAACCGAAGTCCCATGTCATCCCACATGTATGATTAGCCGTATAGGGTAATGTAGAGCCATGTTGGACTGCACATGGATGTGTGACATAATCAGCTACTCGTGGTTCTTTGTTCTCCTCAAATGACTGGGGACAAAAGGAAAGGAGCACATCAACCATATAGATGTAGTAAGAACAGTAACCCCAAAACATTCCAGTATATAGCCAAGTTAGGGATAGCAGAAGTCAAATGTAATGCACTGAGCTTGTTTCAATTACCATTACAAACATTGTTTCTGTTTTTATTTTAATGGTGTAGTCTTACACAACATGATCAAGAAGAAGAAGAACAAAAAACAGTTAAGTTGTAGTGCTGTGGTAAACTTTATTGGACTACAAATCTTGATGCCAATGTTTAAATCACTTTAGCTATCCCATATTGGACTACATGTCGCTAAGAAAATTGGACTGATTCCCGGAAAGTACATTCAAGGGTAATGTACCTTTTGGGCTAATATATACTTATTTTGCTTAAAGCAGAGCTCATTCTCTGTACTGTCTGGTATTTTTTAAAGTTTCATATTAAAAGGCTTCTTGCCATTTCTGGAAATTATTAAAGTAATTCCTTCAGTGATCTTACAAATGTCTAACTCTTTAAACTGTCATAGGCAACTAAGTCTAGTTACATTTGTAATAATTAGTAGTTCTTCTTCAGCCTTCCCCCAAAATAGTCAGTAGTAATATAGCAAACAAAGTACTTAACCACTGGAAAATGGCCATGCCATTGTCTTTATTTACTTAATCTGTTTATAACAAAGCAACAAACTTTATGCAACAAAAATGAAACCTAATTGCAGAAGCCAGAATTATGAAGAAATGAGCTTAAATGCTAAATGCATTAATCCCAGAATAGTAACATATGTGAATACTAGCTGGCTAGACCATCTCATAATATGGTCACTTTGGGGTATGGCACACATTATATTATATGGTCACTTTAGAGTATGGCACACATTGTATTATACGATCACTTTAGGGAATGGCACACACTGTGTTATACTTCCTGCATTGTCTGCATTCAGGCTAGGACCTCGTTGTCATGTTTTGCTTGTGCTGTTTACTGTTTGACTATCTAATATTACAGGTTAATCAGTAATAATGAAGTATTACAAAATATTAATGTTGACATTTTTGAGTAAATATTCAGAATTACATTCTAAGGGTCACTGCAGCTGTGACTGAAAAAAAATGTTCACTATTATGCATTCAATTAGCTATATATTATCAGACTGCTTGCAGTGTTTATAGGTTCATAGGTCCATAGGTGTTGACTAGGCTAATGACCACAAGGGCCTTTTTAAGCCTAGCCATGCATCTAAAATCTCTGACAAGTTCTTGTACTCTTGATAAGTGTTAGCAGGGACTTGGGAGATAAAACATTTACAAGCAGGAGCCTGGGAAATGAACCATAGTTGCCAAACCAGGGATGAATTTTCTGTTCCCCATTCAGTCATCCAAGTTACACTTGAATTGGGATAAGGAAGAACTCTGTTTCACATGGATGGGTAGCCTATTCAAAGAAGGGGTAGACTCTGGGATACATACCTGCCTCTCCATCAGGTCTTATTTATATCACAGGCAAGGTTTAAGTTTTTAGAATGGGTAATTCTAGTGCTGTTTGTTTTACGGATATGCAGGAGATCCATCAGAGTGGGGCATGGCAATGTCTTATATGTCAGGCATAGATCTCCTCTCAACAGCCTGTAGGAGACAAAATACAGAAATAGGGCCTTCAGATGGTTTTCATAGGACATGTTACTTATGCTGTGCATTTTTCTAAGTGTGTGACAGCTGGATGTTATTAAAAAATAAAGTATAGAAAGTCCTATTGAGAAATGTCACATAACCGTAGAGTAAAATCTGTGAAAGCAAAGCATGTTGACAGTATTTATTACATACAATATTAGAAGCACCAGTGAATGTTTACCTGGCGTGTAGCTGGCACACTTTCATGACATCATAGAAAATGGTACAAGTTGCACTGACACTCTGCTAGATGTTTCCTTGTCTTCATGATTATTCATAAATATGCATTTTGCTTTTTGTCACCAACTCATTTTAAATATCCCACAAGATCAACAATGAACAGCGATTTCTTCCTATTTCACACAGTTTGAAGCTAATTTCACTCCCAGGCCATTGATCTGGGGAATTTTGGCTTTGTGCCCCCCATCTATGGGGCACGCTTCACCTATCCATCAATGCACACCATTCTGTAGCCCGTTACTTTCTTTTCCCTTGAGTTCAGTGACGGGGCAGAATAACAGATTCTATCTGGCTATGCTATTTATCACTCCCATGGCTCAGTAATATTGCTGAATGTAGTCCAGAGTAAATAAACATGTATTCCCTAATGTCCTATAGAATATCCCTTATTTTGTATGACAGCAGTGTGAATACATTTTCCTTAAATAAATGATGTAAGTTTTACTTATGACAGGAAAACCTCAGTTGCTGCCTGTTCAGCATTTATTTCAATAAGCATCAGGCTATCACAATTTTCTCATTTCGTTTGTCATCATTCAGGATGACAACGTTCATACTGGTACATGATTATTTCAAGCCACAGGATTGTGTCAGACACTATTATATCACAATCCTGACAGCTGTGACGGTATACGTGTCAAACAGTGACAACATCTGACAGGAAAAATAAAACAATAAAATACAAAAGAATACTACAGAACTGTGTAACTTCTACTTCCATAACACAAGACGAATACAGATACTGATGCACACACACACACACACACACACACACATACATACAAACTTGCACAAACACACACACACACACACACACACACACACACACACACACACACACACACACACACACACACACACACACACACACACACACACACACACACACACACACACACACACACACACACACACACACATACACACACACACACACACACACACATACACTCACACATGCAAACACACACACATGTGCACATTTCTACTGAGGAAGTATTTATTTTTATTTGCATTTTCCTGCTTCAGAGGCCTGATTTATTAATATTTTGTTTTGGAAAAATAAAATTGTACTTGGAGCTGCTCATGAAAATAGTTTTCAGAGGAGTACTGTCTGCATGTGACATCTGATGTAATGCATCTAATTTGACACATACATTATGTTTGGGAGTCAGACATATTGATTAGTACTCTGCTATACAAAACAATACACAAGTTATTGCTCACCATCAAAAGGAAAAGTGTCATTATGGGACAAACCTTCCCTGTCAGAGGTAATGCAGAAGAAACTTCCAGCTTGTCAGACTCTCCTCCCACATTCAAGACTGCCAGTGAGGAAAGAGACTTTTCTAGATTCAGCACAGGCACATGGAAAAAAACTACCAATGTAAGAAAACAGCATACCCTAACAGTTTTTAAAAACAAACTTTAAAAAAATATATGTTGGGAGGAAGGAAGACATCTGTACATGTTTCAGAGACACACTGTAAAGCCTAGCTTCACCCAGTGCTTCATCTGTAAACTGAATGCTTGTCTTTAGAACTTCTCCACTATGTAATTAATATAAATAATACATGGTAAATATTGCACTGTCATTTTATAACTGCTTATACTATTATACCTTTACTTCAATATATATACCTTATGCTTTGCTGTATTTCTACTGTCAGAGACCAGGTTATGACTGAAAAGGGTCAGTAGACCACTTCATCAACCCTGTTAACAAAGAAAACTAATTACAGAATAAATAAAATACATTGCTACAGTAATGATTCACTCTTTTACTACCAATTAGCAGTGTGTAATTTTGGGGATGTTGCATTAAATATCAACATTGTGCTATCTTGGGGATTTCTCTTTCCCTGAGATGCTATGAACTTGTTGCTGATACCTATAAGAAGCACAAGTTATGTAAGGAATGGGGGGGGGGGGTCTTCCTTCCTGGGAAAAAACATTTATGCTGTTTGTTACACTCAAATGTGCTTTGTGTTCCAAGTTACTCTTGAGTTTTTTTCATCACTGTTTTGTGAGGTGCTCACAAAGTCATTGGAATTTCATGAGGAAGCTGTGATGTTTAGTCAGTGACTGTACAGAAAGAGCTTATAGTCAACAACCACTGTCTGCTACCACAAGTGCATAAGCTTTCTTTTGGCATTAGCTATGATTGATCATTTGGCTAAATTATTACATAGTGAAGTTCATAGTGTTTACTACCTGTTTGTTCAAATCTTTATGGTGTTCTTAATTTCCTTTAAAAGAATCAACCAAGAGGGACCACAAGTACAGAGAAATATTAAAGCACATTATGGGTGTGCTGTGACAGTTGTGATGCTGTTAGCATATGATTCAAAATACGGACAAAATACAATTATAACCATGTGCAGAATTTTGACTCTGCAACTTATGTCAGCACATCTTGGTCTTAAATGCATAAAAATGCAGTCACAACCTTCAGTCAGTTCTGCCACAACTATGACACCCTTGCAAGGTAAAAACAATTTCATAGCTATACCTGACAAATACATCATGTAGTTACTATTTAGTTTTCTACAAAACCACTAGATAGTCTTTGCATCTCTTTATTGATTAATTGTTGACCGTGTTAGTCTTGCTACCATATATGGCCTACTTTTTAGGGTAAAGTAAGAGAAAATTGATGGGGTATTTGCTCAGACTTGTTGGATTTGATGATCAGGATAGTAGTTCCTTTGTCTGCTGAATGTCATGGAATCTTAATATACAGATAAATTAGGTAGGTGAGACCTCAGTTTAATGTCTTTGTCCAAAGTATATTATTACACCTCCTTCACTTGACAAAATCATAAAGGTATATAAAAAATGTTTCCAAAGTAAAATATTTTGCTAGAGAAGCCACTTGGGAGAAAATAAAGTAATTTTCTGAACTGTTTAATATTAATGAGCTATCATTATGAAAAAGCAACATTGTGAAAAAGCAACATAGGTAAACTTACTAAGCTGGCCATTAATCCCTACGTCACTCGATGGGTTTACTGGCTTACTGACAGAAACCACACTGTAAAAGTAGCCAACTCCAAATCCAACTCCAGACAAGTGACAAGTGGAGTACCTCAAGGGACCGCTCTTGTTTGGCATCTACTTTTCTGAAGTACAGGCCAACACTAAGGGAATCTGGCTAACAAAGTTCGCAGATGACTGCAAACTGGGAGAACATTATTGAATCCCCAAATGATGTGGATATTCTACAAAAGAGCCTTATAGAAACAGATGCTTGGTGCCAGAGCCATGGGCTCAAGTTCAATGCCAAGAAATGTATAGTTATCCCCTTTGGGAAAAAAAACATGTACCCATGAATTACCACATAGGTGGCAGTACACTAAACACTGAAAGTGTGATAAGAGACTTAGGGACACAGGTGGAAAGTGGTCTCACCTTCAATAACCACATCACCACAACAGTCAGGAAATCCTTCTGTGTGGCACACCATCACTAAGGGCTTTTCATACAGAAAAAAGGAGGTCATTGTCCCACTGTGCTCATCCTTCATTAGACCCATTATAGAATACAGCGCCCCATTTGGTATGTACCTCTCAAGACATCTGCAACAACTGGAAAGACTGCAGAAATACCCCACTAAAGGAATCATAGGCCTAAAGCAGATGCCCTATGCTGACCATCTAAAAAAACTCCAGCTATACTCTGTCACATATCATCTACTCAGAGGTGATCTCTGCATAACATACAATGCCATCTCAGACCCAGAGCTGTTGGACATGATACACTTGAAGAAATCCCAATCCCTCAAAGCCACAAGCTCCAGGGATCTAAACCTTGTCATCACAATGAACAAAACAAGCTGGAGGGATAGGTTTCTGATTCAGAGACTCCCCAGACTCTGGAATAGACTGCCCATACATATCAAGGAGAGCACTTCTTTGGCCCTCTTCAAAAGGAACCTTGATGACTGGATGTGAGATAGGAAATTCACCACGGGGATCACATCAGTTGACCTGCTAGACAGGGGTTCAGGGAAGTAAATATTGTGGGAAGAAATAGTCAGGGAATTGTTATGGCTAGGCTTGTATAGGCCCTAAGGCCAATAGCCTTGTACCAACCTATGAGCCTATGTTTTAGAATTTTAGGCTTTTTCATCCTCTTGGTCCTTATTAGAAAGAAAATTTTAACCATATTACATAAAGTGGCTGTGTTTAGCTTACTCAAGGATGTAGGCATACTTTATTTTGTCTATTTCTTATCAAATAAATTAAATTATTAAGTGTTATACTTGTCCTGTTTTGGACAGCAGACATTTCTTGGCTGTTAGAATACCTTTGGGTTATATGTTTGTCTACTTTCTGTTGTCTAGCTTATTAAGACCGGGCCTCTTTACTGTCATTTTTGGAGCTCTAAGAAGACAACAAAAAATTCCAGCTCTTTCTTCTGGAATACTGAAGGGAGGAGAAATGCTGCAGCTGCAAACATTTCCAGTTCGGAAAGATTCATTGATGTTTGTGAAATGGCAGCCTTGAGATGCAGCATACGTTTGCTATGAAAGTACATGAACATCATTTGATTGTTATGCCATGCCATGCATGGGGTGCATTCAGAAAGCATGCAAACAGCAGTAGTTTGTTTTAAAGGTAGGATGTGTCTCCATGGCCAAGTGACAGCGAGCAGGTTGAGCATAAGATCTGATATAAGAAACTTAGTATGGGATCATGGAAGGTAACAGCATGGGAATGTGAGAAGAAACCATAGATTATGAGGAGACAGATGGAGGAAGAAAAACCTTGGCGCGAGTTGCTGTAACTGTGCAGGAAGAAAATCCTGTAAGAGAATATTCACAACAAAGCATAAAATAATACAGATTCAGTTCCTGCATATGAAACCATTCTCTTAACAATACATTCTGTGGGAAGCAGTATTAGACACATTAAATTTGAAAGCAATTGTTGTGAGAGGTCTGAGACGTGTAAAGATTGTATCAAGATATGACATGATCTGAGAAAAAGCACATAATATTCAGAATTTTAACAGACTATGAGAAATAAAAAGTTATGTAAAACCCAAAAACAATATAAAAGTTCCTCTTCCTGAGATGCTAGCAGTCCTATAAAGGAGTTTAATTAGACCCACGCAGAGTACTTCATGTTAATGCATGCGTATAGAGCTGGTTCTATCAAAAAAACTAGAAAGGATTCAAAGTCATTCACAAGGTTAGATATTTTTCCTGTAAAGAAAGACTAGAGTTGATCCATTTGTTTGCTGTAAGTTATAGACTGAGGTGAAAATATCTTGGACTTGGTACTAACCAATATGAGTAACCACACAGCATCCCTACAGTGTCACCATCCCTGGTAAAATTCTACCACAAAGCAATCACTTTCAAAGTCCCCGTCTCCCTTGACCCCCCCCCCCCCCCCAGCTAGGGTTAAACAAAAAAACTTCTCCAAAGCTAATTACAACCTCCTGAGGGAAGGTATAAACAGCTTCACACCCCCTCCCCCTACATAGGAACTGGCACATATGTCCAAACCTACACCAAAGTACTATTATGAGCATTTATATAGCTGCATGGAATCAGAAATACCAGACAGGACAAAATCCTCCTCCTCAAGGAAGAGTGAACCTTCCTGGTGGGCATGTTCAATAAATAAACTCTATAGTAATAGGAAAAAAAATGCTGCCCAGGAACAAGAAGGAACAGGTGACTAATTAGAAGCAATCCCTCCTTAGCCTAAACAAGAAAATAAGAGCAGTAGTGAAATCCTCCCAAGCAAACTTTGAGTACAAACTGGCCACATCTACTAAAGACAATCATAAGACCTTCTTCACACATGTCCACAATCTCAAGGGAAGCACCCAGATCTGCTCAGAGCTGGTGGTCAAAGATACCACATACACACATGCTGTAGATATAGCCAACCCGCTGGAAGAGAGGTTCAGTGAAAGCTTCACTCGTCTGTCCCCGCCATCAGTAAAACAGGACATTCCCAGTATCTGCCCCCCTTCCCTTATCTCTAGGGAGCAAGTCATCACTGCCCTTTCAAAGGCAAAAAATACAGCCTTCATGGGACCCGATAACATCCCAGGCTGCATCCTACATAAACTCACACAGGAAGGTGCAGCACCATTAGGCACCCTATTCAATGCAAGCCTGAGTACCAGCATTGTCCCAGCCTAGTGGAGGACAGCTACTGTCATCCCTTTGCACAAAGGTGGAGTGTCCATTGATCCAGGAAATTATAGAACCATCAGCCTACCTAGCCTGATCTGCAAGGCCATGCAGCAAATTATCATGGACCTCATTAACAAGGACATTGGCAACCTCCAGACACTTGATCCCACACAGTTTGGTTTTGTCAAGAGGAGGTCATGCCTGTTAAATTTGGTCAAATTCTTTGAGACAGTCACCAAGACCATAGACAGGGGGAAAATAATGCACACTGCCTACTTTGATCTGGCCAAAGCCTTCAATACTATTTCCCACTCAGGCATAATAGATAAACTCTCTCAACTAGGCATCAATCCATATGTTACCAGATGGATATCAAACTGGCTCACTGATAGAACCCACCTAGTCAAAATAGGGGAAGTCACCTCAAGTAGTAGACCCATAATCTGTGTACCCCAGGGATATGTCTGGAGCCTTTGCTGTTTGGGCTATACTTCTTGGAGGTGCAGGCCAAATCTAGTGGGCTACAGCTGACCAAGTTTGCAGATGACTGCAAGTTCGGTGCTGTCATCAATTCCAGTAGTGATGTGGACATCCTCCAAGAGGTTCTCACCCAAACAAATGAATGGTGCCAGAAACATGACCTCACAAAGCACATGCAGCAGCTGGAGAGACCATAGACGTTCCTCACCCGGAGAACCCAGGGCCTCAAATATCTACCCTACACAGATAGGCTAAAAACCCTGTTCCTCTGCTCACTCTCCTACAGACTCCTCAGAGGTGACCTCTGTCTGGCATACAAAGCAATGTCAGACCCTGCCCTGATGGAACTACTGCATATCCGTAAGTCAAGCTCCGCTTGAGTAACCCACACAGGTGACCTTAACTTGGTCTGTGACATCAATAGGACTTGTGGGCGGGAAAGATTTGTGTCCCAGAGACTACCCCTTCTGTGGAATAGAGTCCCTCTCCACGTAAAAGCAGAGTACCTCATTAAACATTTTTAAGCGCAACCTGGATAACTGGATGGGGAACATAAAATACACCCCTGGGATTCCACCTGTGTCCCTACTGGACAGTGGCATAAGGTGCTGACTTGGAACATGGGCTAAATTCTTGGCTGGGCTTGTATGTGCCTCAGGGTCAATAGCCTAGTAACTTCCTATGATCCTATGACTGGTAAGTGAGGATTTGATATTGATATTGGAAGATGACATTCTAGTTGCAACAATGGGATTATTGTTTAAGAACAGCTGTTTGCCAGCTAATACTAATAGCACTTCTTTAAAGCTGTATTTACATTTCACTGAAGATAATTGTTTAAATGATACAGGATTTGGAATAACATGTTAGAAAAGCTTGTAATGACTTAAGTTTTAAGTTCAGTCATGATCCATGATATGGTACTAAAGTTTATGAATCTGATTGTTGATTACATTTGGAGTTGGTTCCTCAAAACACACTGTATCATTGTAACAGCTCTAGTCAAATCTCTAAACATTTAAACAGTTGGCAAGTGTATTCCTTTATCAACATTATAAAGATTACATCTGGATGACAAACCATCAGGGTAGATATATCATTACATTTCTTTTTACTTTTGATTATTTGACAGATGGAGTATGTATGAATAAAACAGTACTGAATTTGGAAGGATAATATTTAAGTAGACTTGATGTATGCTGTGATGTCCACCACCACTACCAATATGTGATGGCCACCCATATGTGTCATCCCTGTGCTGGGCCAGTAATCAAGAAACCTGAATCCTCACCACTGACACTGGAGAGGGATGTGCACTTAGAATACAAAAGGATACACTCAGTATTTCCACATGCAGACCTCTCTGCATCAAGTACAATTTCCCTGAAGAGCACATAGGGAACACACTCAGCCAGGGGGTCTGGATGTCTCTATATCTGTCTCATTCCAGGTCCCCAATAAGACTCCCCACTGATACAGCTGTAGGGTTTGTTCCTCAGCCGAGTGCCCAAGCCAAGTCCTCCAGTACCCTCTCTGTAAACCCAGTGCTTCATGTCCTGACCCAAATAGCTGAGACACACACATAGCTGAGACACATGCACAAACACACACACACACCTGGAAAAGGCTGGCGTAGATTACCCGCTCTACCAGCTTTGCCCAGACAGTAAGGTAGTTATCACTGCCACCAGTCAGTTACTGTATGGCTGTTAAAGGGTATCCAATTATACTGTGTAATATTAATACTAATACAAATGGAAGTACTTTATCAAGATGGCTATGCCTTCTGGTGTGGCCCACACAGTGTCACCAAATAAATATAAGCTCTCTCCAAGGTTATATTCCTTCTACAAGGACCAGCCACAATAAAACATTTAAATATATTTAATAATAAATAATAAAAGTACAAGAAAATATTGACTATATATTCACAGTAAACCACAGGTTTCATATCACAGGAAATACTGAAAAGAACATTGATGGGAAGACTCAGACTAGTAAAGAAAAACAATATCTAAAGTAAGTGTCACTATATCCCTGACTGAATCTAAGAGAATTATTGTTCCCTAGTTAAGTTACTTACCGCAAGGCATGATGCTGTGGGTGATGGTCTTCCTAATCAAGCTTCCCAAACAGAATACTCAATACTCTGAAATTTCTATTTTTGATATCTAAAATATAATTTCCAAGAGGGCAGAATGACCTCATATAGTCTTCTGACTCTAGATTCTCACAGTATTCCCTTTTGAAGCTGAGACAGGAATTAACACAGACAGCCACAACATGCATCCAAATGTTTATGGCAGTGCCTGGGGCCTCCCCTGTTTTCTCTGAGCTAATGGACAAAGGCTCTTCCCCCAGACCCAGTATCTCCTATTCAGTCCTGTGGGGTATCTTTTAACGGTTTAACAGCTCATTTACATTTCCCTTATTTTTCTTAAAGTTAGCCTCTGCTGTGCCAGTATGCTGTATTAAAACATATTCTCTCATCTAATAGCTAAATGGGAATGCCCATGCCATGCTCCAACATAAACCCCTCTCAACCCCTCCCTTTCTACCCTGCACTGAAATCATCACCAATTACCACTTCTATTGCCCCACCTCAAACTAAAATAATCTCATCTCCTACCTGCGGCTGAAACTCTCTTTGTTATCTAATGTACTATACTTTCAATAACAAATAGCCTGGTACTTCTTCAATACAAAATGGTGCATCTAACCACAAATGGATAGTAGCTTTTGTTTAAATGTTAACTCTAAAAGCTTATTGACATAATCTCGTCTGTAAATGTTGAGCTTTCCTAACCTGCAGAAGTCTAGTAACCTTACATTTAAATATGTTAACTCTCTAATTGCTTATTACAATTGTATTATTCTCGTGTAAATGTTTAAATTTCTGTATAATTCTTATTATTCTTTGTAACATGTAACTTGTAATATCTTGGAGCTTTCCCCCCAGGCCTCCACTAAAAAGGGGCTCTTTATGTCCCAGTGGACTTCCCCGGTCTTCAAACTTAAATACATAAATAAATAAATATACATTTAATTCAGCTACAATAACACATGCACATTTCTCTTCATTTCATACGGGTGCACTGTTGATACATTTCAACACAAGCAAAGCTCACAAATACATTTTCAGCAAAAGTATCTGTACAAAATCAGTTTGATATCCAAATGACATACAGTTCTAATACATTTGTAACACAAGTATCTCGTATAAATCAGTTTGATATTCAAAGGACATATCATTCTTTACAAATCTCCAGCTGGCTATGCTGGTACTTGCCCATTTCATCACATATGCTAACATATGAAAAATAATATTTTAATAAGCTGTGCAAATACCACTAAGGAATCAACGATTTCTTTGAAAAATGGCTGGGATGGTGACTAGTATTAAGGGGAAAATAAAACAAGAATTTCATCTAAGTTATTAAGGTAATGAATACAAAATATGAAATGTTTTAAAGAAAAGAGAAAGATATTGCAAAGCATTAGAGGAGGGTGATGAAAACAGATATTTTACAGAAACAACAATATAATAAGAATAATAAGAATAGAAATACAAAATAAGTGGTTGCCATGATAGTGGAAAGAAAATATACAGCAAGAGCAAGATGTGTCTTCAAATTGTAGGCAAAGAAATAAATATAAAGCTAATCCTAATATTCAACAAAGGAAAGAAGATGTGGGAAACAACACAAAATGAATCATTATGGCAAGCTATGTAAAATAAATTTGGGGACAGTAGACAAAGAAGGTGTGCAAAGGGAACAACAGAAGAAATGCAGCTGAAAATATGAATGAGTAAGATAAAGAAATGTGTCTATCCTTAAAACACTGAATCATGAAAAAAAATATCAACTCACTGAAAGGTTTTATAAAAAAAAATACTTCTGAGTAAAGCTACACTCAAACCACCACAAGGATGCTACGCTCTCGCAACCCTTGCAATTACATATTACCACCTGCACTATCAATGTAAGTCAGAGAAAGGAAATAATTTTCATAATTTGAGATTTTACTATTTTTAGTAGCTAAGAAAGTGTCAAAATTGACATTCAGCAAGGAAAATCTTATATGAAGAAAGTATATTTCAACTAATATAATGCAATAGGATTTGCTGTTTTAATTATCAAACTTTTAATATAGTACTTATGGAACAGTATAAACAAGAAAGGAATCTGGATAATAAAGATTTTTTGAAAAATTTGATATAACTGGTGAAAGATAACATGATTTAAATGTGAGTGTGAGTAGAAAATATTGGTATTTTTCAGATAAGGAAGCATATTGTATGGAAGAGCTATCAGAAAGAATCTGACAATTACTAATTAGGTTGAGAAATTCAAGTACCTGTTTTCTGAAAGAAAATTACCTGCCCTTTCCCTTTCTCTTGTGTATATAAGAAAGACATTGTACTTAAAGCACAGTACTCATATTAGTATGATTTAAGCATTTCAGAAGAGCTAATTCCTGATCAAAATGATAGAAGACTCAATCAATGTAAAAGAAACTTATAAAACAAAGGAATGCTTTGAATTGCTTTATCTATGGAGAATGCATGGCCATGCTTCATAACAAAGTTAAAAGAACTAGCAAAGGGTGCGAATTTGAAATACTAATGAATTAAGTTTTCCATGTTTTATTACTAATGACAGTAACTCAAACATCATTATAAAAATTATGAGAACATGGGAGAAACTTTAACAGAAACCAAAAATAAAATGTTTTATTTATATTTCACTGAGTTTAAATTGACTGAAGCTTCAAACAGACTAAATGAATCCTGTCAAACCTTTAGCTCCATGAAACCTTGTAAAAAGTGATTTTTGTGAAGGGGCCAAGCCCACTTCAGCATTTTGTTCTCAAGCATTTATATACTAACGCTACTGTAACATGACCACTGAGACTAGGGGAAAACTATATATGAACCTATGCCCCAGGATTCCCACTCCTCATTTCTTGATATACTGGAAAATATTAGGGTACAACCTAACACCCTAATAATGGGTGATTTCAATTACCCCACCATTAACTGGGAAAACTACTCATGTACCAACTCTTGTGTTCAACGTTTTCTGGAATTCATAAATTCCAACACCTAGGATCAACTTATCCACACCCTCACCAGGGGTGGCAATATCCTAGACCTGGTCATTACCAACATGAGGCCAATTTCTCATTGGGCAGATCCGATCACAAGCTAATCACCCTAGACATTCACATTCCACCCCCATCCCCCATTAGGGAAACCACCGTAAAAAATTTCTCCAAAGCCAACTTCACGGTTCTTAAGACAGAAGTGGCAAACTTCACGACACCCATGCTGATGGACAATAGAGGTATGACTGCTGAATCCTATACAAATGCACTTTATAAGCACTTACATGAGTGCATGGATAGTGCAGTTCCTAACAGAACCAAGATGCTTTCCTCCAAAAAAAGGAAGCCAATTTGGTGGTCCCCTTCTATAAACAAAATCTACAACAGAAGAAAGAAGCTGTTTCAAAAAAGAGTAAAATCCCATGATTGGAGGAACTCTGTGGTCAGCCTCAGAAGAAGCTGAGATCCCTCAAAAAATCCTCCAAAACTAGTTACGAAAACAAAATTACCACTGATTCTAAAGACAACCACAAAGCATTCTATAGCTATGTAAAGAATCTCAATGACAACGGTCAGATCTGCTCTGAGTTACAGCACAATGGCACTAAATATACAGAACCAACTGAAACTGCCAACATCCTGGCAGATAGGTTCAGTGCTAACTTTACTCCTCTCTCACCCCCTAAAGCCCATCTCTATACCGGAAGAATGCAAAGTTCTTGTAATCACGACTGCAGAGGTAAAAAAACACACTCTAAAGCCAAGAACACAGCATCCATAGGACCTGACAACATCCCAGGCTGTATTCTACATGAACTACAGAATGAACTGGCACCCCACCTAAGTACCATGTTCAATCATAGCCTCACCTCAGGCTTTGTGCCCACTGAATGGCACACAGCAAGGATTATCCCACTCCACAAAGGGGGAGCCACCACGGACCCTGAGAACTACCACCTTATTAGCCTGACAAGCCTAGTCTGCAAGGCTATGGAATGTATCACCATGGAATTTATAAACAATGACATTGGTAACCTCCAAACTCTGGACCCTACCCAGTTTGGGTTTGTAAAAGGCAGATCATGTCTCCTAACCTGAGAGACTTCTTTGAAGTGATCACCAAAGCTGTAGATGAGGGTAAGGTCATTCACACAGCCTATCTAGATCTCGCCAAGGCTTTCAACACCATCCCTCACTCTGGAATTATAGATAGACTCACTAAACTAGGTATAAAACCCTATGTCACAAGATGGGTTGCCAATTGGCTCACTGACAGAACCCACACTGTGAAAGTAGCAGACTCTAAATCCAACTTCAGACCAGTGACAAGTGAAGTACCACAGGGTTCAGTCCTAGGTCCTTCCCTGTTTGGTATCTACTTCTCTGAAGTACAGGCTAACACAGAAGGTCTTTGGCTAACAAGCTCGCAGATGGCTGCAAATTAGGAGCCATAATCAAAACTAACGATGTGGACATCCTACAAAAGTCCTCACTGAGACATATGACTGGTATCAAAGCCATGGCCTCAAGCTCAATGCCAAAAAGTGCATTGTCATCCCTTTTGGTAAAAACTCTGTACCCATGAACTACCACATACATGGTAGTCTACTTAACACCGAAAGTGTGATAAGAGACCTTGGGACACAGGTGGACAGTAGTTTCTCGTTTGATAATCACATCACAACATTAGTCAGGAAATCCTTCTACATGGCACATCTCATCACAAAAGGTTTCTCATCCAGGAAAAAAGAGGTCATTGTTCCCCTCTACTCATCACTCATTAGACACATTATAGAGTACAATGCCCCTTTTGGTATGTACCTCACAAGACATCTACAACAACTGGAAAGGCTGCAGAAATGAGGATTACCAGCCTCAAACAGATGCCCTATGCAGACCATCTCAAAAAACTCCAGCTTTACTCTGTCACATATCGTCTACTCAGAGGTGATCTCTGCGTAACATACACAGCTATGTCAAACCCAGAGCTGTTGGACATGCTCCACTTAAAGAAATCCCAACCCCTCCGAGCTACATGCTCTAGGGACCTAAACCTTGTCACCACAATAAACAGAACATACTGGAAGGATAGATTCCTGTCCGAGAGACTTCCCATACTCTGGAACAAACTACCTATCTGTATCAAACAAAGCTCCTCATTAGCACTCTTCAAGAAAAATCTTGATGATTGGATGGGAGATAGGAAATTCACCCCGGGGATCACTTCTGTGGCTCTGCTTGACAGATGCCCAGGAAAATAATTTTCTTGGGTGACAAAAACCAGAGTACCATTTGGCTAGGCTTATATAGACCCTAGGGCCAATAGCCTAGAACCTACCTATGAACTCTTACTCAATGAATCACTTCCAGAATGCAACAAGAAACTACACTGATTTCTAATGGCAAATATGATTGGACAGTTCAGGATTGTTGAAATGAACTTGGTAAGTTTAAACCTCATCCACTTTATTCTTGACAAAGTGTACAAACAGAAACAAATTATTAGGAAAGATGAGTTTGTAAAAAAATGATTTTAAGTGCAAATAGTAAAGTGAAGGCCCTGATTATGGTGTGAAGAATGCTGAATATTGGTAGTATTACTTAAACGGTATGGCAAAGAAGCCAGGAGAGACTGAAACAAAACAGAACAATGCAATGGCATTATATAAAACAATATGTGCCATTTAAAATATATATTTAATCAATTAAGACAATGTTATTTTGTAAATATGAATACACATTAAGTTTTATTATAGTGTATTAACTAAATGAAAACTAATCACACAACGGATTTTAGGCAATGTGGAGGACAAGCTTAAAACCGTAGCAGAGAGGGGTGTTATACAGAAATGACAAATCAAGTTTTGTATATAATTTACTGAGTGGTACAATAGCTATAATGGCAGTGGAATGTCTGCATCTTAAAAGAAGAACTAATGGTAGCATTAAAAGAAATATGTATGAAGAAACAGATAAGAGAATACTGGCAGTGCTGGAATAAAAAATAAGACAGACTAATGATAATAGGGAGATTCCTTATGTTGACAAAATAGAAGATTGGTTGTAATGATGGTCAAAATAGTTCATTCTGATGGATGGGTAGAGTAAGGTGCTAGGAAAAATACATGATTTTAAAGAGAGGAAGAAAATAATTGAAAGATAATCTAAATTATGTAGTTTTGTTTGGAGGCTAGGACTCCAAAAAATTACATTAAGAAGTAAAATAACATATAAGGCTATTACAGAAAGACTGAGCAATATAAAAGGGTGTGAAGGCACTAACAACATCATGGAACATACATACATAAATTTCCTAAACCACTTGTCCTAGAGAAGCCCCTTATAGTAGCAGGTTGAACAGGGCACTCTGTACTTTGTTAAACTGATCAACAGACTCTGATTCATCTGTGGAATTCCCAGGCACCCTTATGTGAGCTGTGAAATAGCTAATCAAAGGTGTGAAGAAGTATAAGAAGAAAGAAAGGCTTCAATTTCAGAACTAGAGCCTGAGTCAAGTAATAAAGTATGGCAGAACACTGACTGACATCAGGTCGTTAAAAAGCATTGCAGTCAAACAAGCAGAAAAGTGTAAAGTCACTTTCAAAAACAAAATAGCGATCGAGTATGTTGCTGTCAGACAGTTCTAATATGAATTCTTATGGACATACAGATGATGGACAAGAGTTGTTAAATATAAAAGGATCTAAAAGGATATATATATATGTATGGCATCTGTACAGATGCTCGACTGCATCTTACACCAAATCCCAATTTGGTGAGCATACTTGTGCAAAAGTGCTGTTCACCGAAGCAGTACTTTCACGTAAGTATGCTTGTTGCTCCGGTCGTACTACTGTGCAGTAAGGGAAAATTCCCTTTTTCCCACTGTAGTGCAACCTCGGAGTGAGAATATTAAAGTGGGGGTGTGTGGGGAGTACAGCCCCCCACATTGGGGGGTGCAGAGGGACTTGCCCCCTGCATTCAAGTAGATTTTGTGTTGTTTTTTTTTTTTAACATACTTTAATGAAAGTGCTTTTTCGATGAAAGTGCTTTCGTTAAAGTGTGTTCGGTAGCAATGGATTTGGGCTTTTGATCTTTCGATCAAAATATATATATATACATTTTCGGGTGGAAATAGAATTAGTGTATAACCTGCATCCTAAAGGTTAGTTTGAGCAAGTGTGAGGCTAATATTTTGGCATATGGGAATTTTATTGTTCTTAGATTCATTTGTGACTGACTTTAAAAGTAAAGATAAAGATAAAATATAAGGGTATAGTAAGGTATGGAATAAGAAACAAAAAGATAATAAAAAATGGCTAGTGGATTACTTAAAGAGGAGCCTGGTCTATGAAGTTAGATAAATAGATCAGAAACTGGTATATTAAGCAAAAATAAATGAATCATGAATTTATAAGTATTTTTTAAAATAGATGCTTAAGGAAGAAATGTAAAATAAAGAAAGAAAGAAATTGACAGGCATAGAGTCTTAGTTTTTTTTTCTAAATATCTGAGAAATTCTTGGCCGATTGGTTAAATATATGAGAATGTGGTAAGAATGAAATTAACATAGAATCAGTACTGATGTTAAAGAGTTGGAAAAAAGACAGTACACCAGGGTCAGTATTGGTGGTGTACTGTCTTTTTTCCAACTCTTTAACATCAGTACTGATTCTATGTTAATTTCATTCTTACCACATTCTCACATTTTTAACCAATCACGTTGTCCTATTCGATTCTCAGCTAGAGCGTCTTCTGTGTGGAGACAGTGTGAATGGGCGTACCTTCGTTGAAGGTTGAGTGTCAGGGCCGGCAACTCGACACATAAAAATGTACTGACAATCATTAGCGGACAGGCGTTCCGCTGTGGTGACCCCTAACTGGGAAAAGTCAAAAGACACAACAACAACAACAACACCAGGGTCAGTATTCATAGTTATTGCTCTTCGGTGTTTTGGGAATTTGTGCTGACTGCTTAAGTACATCTAAGACATGATTCAGAGATATCAGCTGTACTTTCAGCTGCATTTTCGAGTAGTCTGCAAAAGTAGTATGCAAATAAAGGTGTAATTACCGTAATCGAAGAACATGTGAATAATCTTTGATTATCTAATTCATATTAAGGCTTCTTCATGGTTTTATGATATTCATAGTTGCTTTTTGATGCACATCTGTGCAATGCAAAAACGGCTTATAAAAAGCAAAGTCACGCATTTTTAACTACTTTGCAATCCACAGATGCTTGGATTTCCTGCTAACTTAGATGTTTCCCATTCTGAGGAGCTTGTCTCAGTCAACAGAAAACCAGGTGCACTTAGAAGTCTCCACCAGCCAAGGAGAAAATATTATAAAGGCTGTTGTATCTAAACTTTGATGATCAGGAAGTTTTGGATAGATTTTGAGAGGACATGGATGTAGTAAGGGGGTTTAGTGAGTCTGTATTGTCCATAGACATAGGTGGATGAGTGGCCTTCCTGCATCTCTGGGTATCGCAGTATACGTAGCCCTCACTATACTTCCCAAGGGGTTATTTCCAGTTAAACTAGAAATATGTTGAGCATCTCCTAGACTTTTGCCTCAAGTATTCTTTAGCAGTTCTTGGACAAACTCTTGGCACTTGTAGTTCAATTTATTATCTATTTGAAGTGTCATCTCAGGACCAGTCCAATGCCATGATTGCCTTTTAAGTGTTGGCAGGCTTTCTTGAGATATCTGATGTGCTAGACTGTTCCCTTGCTGCCAGTGGTGTTCTGTCTGGACCATGAGGGGAAAGATAACAGAATACGAAGGGGTGATGGATGTGGCTGCAGCACCAATATGTCAGTCCACCATCCTGGTAGAGCCCATGATTCCCTTATTTGGCATACAAGGCCACTCTCCCACCTCTTCCTGTATATTAGGATTCCTTGTGGCCATCTAGTTGGTAAGTATAAAGCATTTTAATGTTCATAACCATAGGTATTTCAGTATTACAGATTAATCATTCTCCTTTTCTTATGTGTGCATTCCCTGTTATGTTTTACAGATGATGCAGGCTGTCCACTCGAACCTTGGCTAATAACAGTAGTCCATAAACCCCAGGGACTGCCAAGGAGCATTTCAGTATTACCCGGTCCCAGATATGGATAGTCATTAAAAGAGTGTTTGGTCCACTCAAAGCTCATTTCCATTGCTTATAAGAGTTTGAAAGAGCCTTTCAGTATGACCCCGCTACTGCATGTGGTATGTTTATTACCTGTTGAATTCTGTACAACATGATCATGCATAAGTTTGCTGTGCAACTGCCACATCCAGCGACCACAAGTAGCAGTGCACCTCTCTCTGTCATTCCTCCCACCAGCGATTGTACCCACTAGCATGGCAACCCCTCTATAAGGCTCTTGTATGGTATATAAATGTGCAGGCAGAGAGCTGACATCTAGTCCACCACTATGGCTCATAACATTCACTATATGACACTACTTGATGAATGCAGTGTTATTTGCTGGCTATCCTGTGAGGTACATGGTCACCTTACACTGTACATCAAATATTTCTTATTTTTCAAAAACAGTAATTTTGTTTTTTTATAAGAATATAATCAGTCATCATTTGTACAGTGTTGAAGGGTAAGTGGCATTAGTGCTTCTGTGATAAAGCAGGTGTTGTCACACATGTTTATGTTCTTACTGTTATTTCTACCTGTAGTGTCTACAACAGACTGTTAACTATTAATGAGCAAAAACTACTTGCATTAGGAAAATTGGTTTTCTTTCTCTCTTTTTTCTGTCTTTGGTATTCCCTGCTTTATAGGAGCAAGTAAAAAGTGCTGCAGTAGCTGTGCATGTAAATTGACTGGTGATGAGTGCTGTTCTCCTCCTAATGATTTTCAAATTGTAGCTAAATTTGAAGGTGTTATACACAATGTTCCCTTAAGTCCTGGAATTCAGTCAAGTCAACTTGAACTGCAAACGTTATAATAACGCTGTTACAATACTATATATATATATATATATATATATATATATATATATATATATATATATATAGGCAATATTTATGGTCATTTCTAGAAGTTTCCTCCACTTCAGCAATGGCTGAATAGAGCAAACCACAGCACCCAGTTATGCCATTACATATATGTTTGTGTGTGTGCAATATATATTATACAGTGATGGGTTGTTGTTATTCAAAAATGTGCATGCTGATTGGACAGACCAACCAGTGTGCCCACTGTAAATTGAGAAAATCGATCATATACCAATAGAAAAAAACTGCAGCTGATGAAGTACCATTGAGTCAGACTTTTTTCTGTTGATATATGCTATGGAGGCATACCTCTCAACTGCCCATATTTTTGCCTCATATTTGTTGTCTGCTCCTCATTAAATTTATGATTTCTGACAAGACAAATCACTGAAAAGTGAATTCACTAAATAATGACATGCATTTGAATTTCAAACTTCATATCCTTCAGTCAACGCACATTAATATGAATCCTGTTATTCCAGCAGCTTTCTAAGTTTATAAGAACAACATTTATAGTTTATAACAACATATATTTAGTCCCTTATAGCAAGAGGTTAACAGGTATGTAGGGAGGGCAGACCAAATATAAGAAAAATCAAGTATGTTCTGCAAAAGTACAGAGACAGAAATATACCTGATTTTCTTTGCGTTTCTGCACTGTATTGGCAGACTGTCATACTTCTGAACTGTCCGGATTTTATAGTAAAAGAAAAAAAAAAAAAAAAACAACAGATATTCTTTTTTCTCTATTGTTTCTATTAAACAGTACCTATGTACTGTGCAAGCATGGGAATGTAAGTCCCATATGCATGCGCAGTACATCAACAAATGGGAAGAACAGGAAACAATGGGGAGGAACACTATAGTGCCATTATACTAAGACATTATTTAAGAAAGGTAAGCAATTCCTTTCTTAAATAATATCATTGTATAATAGCAATAATTGACTTGTGGGTGTATGAGGATTTACCCACAGGTGGCTTTGCCAAACCACACCATCCACAGGTAAAGCCTCATATGCCCACAACCACTCATCAGTTATTACTTAAATATATATATATATATATATATATATATATATATATATATATATATATATATATATATATAGTAATTACGTATTATTTCAACCAGATTTTCTCAGTTGCAAAATGCGTATACCTCCACAAATCCAAGTACATGAAACACTTCCAGCTGTTATTCTACTTCCTTACAACTGCCCAAAAATGTTACATTACTTTTAGGAACAGGGACAATTTGAGAAACCCTCTCCTTGTCTTGTGTGCATTGCAGATGCATGCTTGAGTTATTATGGCTGCTATCGTACTGTTGGTTGGGTTCTTAAGTATGTCTAATGTTTGTTTGTGTCTTTCGGCTTTTGCCAGTTAGGGGTCGCCACAGCGGAACTCCGGTCCGCTAATGATTGGCAGTAGATTTTTACATGCTGGCTTGCCAGGCCTAATGCACAACCTTCAATGAAGGAATGCCTATTCATGCATGTCGCCACACAGAAGACGCTCTAACTGAGAATCGAACGGGCAACGTCTAACTGTGAGGCGACAATGCTACTGCAGCACCACCACCGCAGTCACTAATACGAGTGTCTAATATCACAGTTTGGATGGTGAATTTAATACATTTTCAGATGCTGTTTCTCTCACCAGTGTACCCACTGTAGGATTTTGATTGTTGGGGGAAGAGGCTGCATGAAAACTCAAACTAAATTGTTTCCCTAAACAGTAAAGTGAAGATGAACAGGCAATTACTGATATCCTTGTCCAGAAGAATACCAACTATGAGTAATGATAGGGCAAACCTGATTACAATTCAAAATGTTATTCTAATTCCTTATTACTGCCCAAAACCTTTACATTACTTTTAGGAACAGGAACAATTTGTAATGTAAAGTTATTGGGCAGTTCTAAGGAATTAGAATAACAGTTTGAATCATTTTCATGTCTCTGTGTTTTTCTTCTCAGCATTCCTTCCTCCCAGTTAAACTGCTCTTTTCCTCAGTAAGACAGAAGTCCTGCCAATTGAAGCGCGCATGTGTAATGCATGCAAAACAGGAAGAAGACTTGCATGATTGTTTCATTTTCTGAATGTAAGCCAAACTGATTTTTCATCAATAAGGATGTAAAATAGCACCTTACGGTGTTTCCTGCACTGATTTTCATTGCAGCATGTGAATTTTGCAACCACGAAAATCTGGTTGCGATAATACGTAAGTACCGTATATATATAGATATATATATATATATATATATATATATATATATATATATATATATATATATAGATATATATATATATATATATATATATATATATATGTACACACACACACACACACACACACACACACACACACACATGCTTTGACCCATCAAAATTGCAGTTCACCTGTACTGCAATTCCCCGAGTCCGTTTTCACGAAAGTGCATTTGTCTGAAAATGCACTTTCATGAAAATCAGTTCAGAGAAGAGAAGTCACCAGTTCCAGCATCCTGTGGTGGTGCAAGTACGGTGTTTCTTCAGTGGAGTATGGGAGGGGAGTTTGTTGCTGTAGATCGCGGTACAGTGAGGATAAGGGAATATTCCCTTTTCCCCACTGTAGTGTGATCTGGGGGTGGGAGGTGCAGGGAAGCTTGCCCCCCCTGCATACATGTGTTTAGTGTAATTTTTTTTTGTTTGTTTTATTTTCTCTTTTGCTGAACTGATTTTCATGAAACTGCATTTTCGGATAGATGCACTTTCACAAAAACGGACTCGGGGAAATAACAGATCGGTGGTAATTTCGATGGTTCAATGTAGACCCATATACATATATATATATATATATATATATATATATATATATATACACACACATACACACACATACACACACATATATACATATATATGCATGTGTGTGAATTAATACAAACAATACATATCAAAAAGGCTAATAAGAATTATGAATGACTTGTGCTCTGGAATTTATCATTTACAAGGACATTAGTCAATAAAGGGCGGTATCTCAAAGGCTTTAACTGTATCTTGATTAATTTCATCTGGTAAACAATTATGTAACTACCCATCCAAGAGTTTGTCTCCATAAAAGAACCCTCAGTCAGCACCCGTAACCCCTGTCAATGAGGGACAAAGGTGGAACCCCCAGTGTTTGTGAGGTGCTCTTTTTGGCATGTATGGGAAGTCTATTCCAGAGATGGAGCAGCCTCTGGTTGATAAACCTATCTCTCCAGCAGGTTTTGTTGATGTTGCATATTAGATTTAGGCCTGTTGAGTGGGTAATGCGTGAGGAGTTAGACTTACGGATATGGAGCATCTCTAGTAGGGCAGGGTCCGATATTGCCTTGAGCAATGTGTATGATACCGAGTAGAGTGATACTGATTTGAGTCTGTCTGCATAGGGCAGATGTTGGAGGCCAAGGATTCTCTTTGTGAGGTATTTCTGTGGCCTTTCCAGTTGGAGCAGGTGTTTGGAGAGGTACATACCAAACGGGGCATTATACTCAATTATAGGCCTAATGAGGGAGGAGTACATAGAGATAATAACCTCCTTTTTTCTGGACACAATACCTTTACTTATGAGATAAATCAAGTAAGAAGCTTTTCTGACCACTGCCGCCACATGATGATCGAATATTAGACTGCTGTCAACCTAGTACCCAGGTCTCTTACCACAGGTTGAGTGCTTTGGGGGTTTCCATTGATGTGGTGTCTGTTTGTATAGTTGATATTGTGGGGAGGTTATTACAGTAGTTTTTAGTGAGTGATAGTATGCTATTTGTGAAGAAAGAGTTGAATTGTTCTGCTATGTTGTCATTGCTGTTGGTGGATGGGTGGGTGTAGTAGATTGGCCTGGTTGCAGGATCTTATTCTTGGCAGACCTACCTTTTTTAGGGTTGTTATGGTGCTTATTTTTTAGTTGTTGTTGTTGTCTTTCGGCTTTTCCCGGTTAGGGGTTGCCACAGTGGAACTCCGGTCCGCTAATGATTGGCAGTAGATTTTCATGGTATCGAGTTGCCAGCTCGATGCCCAACCTTCAACGAAGGCTTGCCCATTCACGCATGTCTTTCAGAATGCCACTCGACCCATGGGGAGGACATGCAGACTCCACACAGAAGGCACTCCCCGCACACTAGCTGAGAATCGAATGGGAGAACCTCTTGCTGTGAGGCAACAATGCTACCGTTGCACTACAGTATAGTAATTTTTTTTGTCAAATTTGACCTGGGCTTTGGCTTTATTTGTGAGTTGTGTGAAGTGTTCCAGGATAGCCAGGGTTTTGTTAGTGTGCCACAGTGTCCAGGCTTTATCTCATAATTTGAGATGTTTTTTAGTGTACTTTGTTAACCAGGGAGTGGTGTTAGATTTTATCCTGGATGTACATCATGGGGCTAATGCATTTAGTATGTTGAGGAAGGTAGTATTGAAGTAGTGCACTGCAGAGTCTAATGGTAGTGTTTTTAGAGGGGATCAGTTACAGTTTTATATGACGGAGTTGAAAGTTTGAGCACTTAAGTGTTTTTTGTTGTGTGTTAGGTGATATGTTGTGTTTCTCCGAGGATGGGATGGTGTCTGATTATGTATGTTGGGAGATGATCACTAATGCATATGTGTGTGTGTGTGTGTGTGTGTGTGTGTGTGTGTGTGTGTGTGTGTGTATGAGAGTGTGCGTGTGTGCCACGTGTGTGTCTGCCAGAAATCTGCCAGATTTCAGTTCATGATAATTGACAAGGTCCATGGTGACAGATCCAACAAACAGGGATGGCATTCTATTCTAAACAAAAAAAGAGAAATATTGGATCAACAAACTTGGGGCTCTGTTTCCGCCTGGTTTGAATGATCATTTATAAATTCATGATATATGATTATGTTTTTGAATTTATAATGTTCATTTATATTGCTTATTTCATATGTTTTATACATATGTTTTATATTTTTTTTCACACAGAAAACTATCTGAACCAAGGGAAGAACTTTCATTGGAGGGCTAACCTAATAAATATGTGTGGTGAACTGCTTATGTCACAACTATTATTTTTTTCCCACTGATGAAAGCCTTTGGGCTGAAACCGATCTGGAATTTATTTATTAATAAATCTTATGTGGTTAACTCTATTCTATATCTGTGTTGTTTTTTACACTGATTCTTGGTGCTGGCAACTTTTTTTCTTGAATTTGTCATTTGAACCTTGCCTAAAAAAGGGACTATAGGGGTGGCAAGAGCCTTTGCCAGTATCCGGAATCCCAAAGGCGACAGGCGCAGGCCATCTCTGGCAAAGCATCATGGTCTGTTGATCATGTCATCCCAGGCAGACAGATACTGGATTCCCTTAAAATGACACCAGAAGCTTAGCCAATTGTTGAAGTCAATCATTTTGTCCTTGTACTGTGGTATAATTGTGGGTAATAGCAGATGCTACTCAGGACTAGGGTCATACCTGCCTGGGCTACAAGATTGGAGAGCTCCTCCATGTCTCTTTTCATGTAGTCCAGGGAGGTATGTCTCAGGTCATTCACACCAACATGGACAATGACAGAGTCATATTTGTACTTGCTGTGGAGTGACCTGAGTGTGTGCATTATGTGGCGGATCTTGGCACCTGACAGGCAGCTGACAGTACCTTTCTCCTTGTTTAGCCTGGTGAGTGGAACATCAGTGTGCCTGATTATAGAGTCACCTATGACTAGAGTGTTGGGTACGTTATGCCTTATGGGCTGTAGTTGAGTGGCACACTGAGTCTGTGGGATATGTGTCATTTCAGTTGTGTTGAAGGGTGGAGGTTGCTTGCATTTCTGCTTTGGAGGTCTCGGTTGTTTGGGCAGATTTTTACTGAGAACCTCTGCGAATGTAGGCAAGTGTTTTTTGCTTCTATGTGTGTGTTTTGGTGGTGTAGTTTTTGAGGGACTATATGATGAGTGTGGTGATGTGCAAGTGTTTACCTTCTACTCTTGACTGTCTAGTCCATTCTTCGGTGAAGAGAGCTTTGCTTCCAGTTTGGTTATATAAGTGCATCTCACACAGGTTGTAGTGTTGGGTGGTAGTCTGTGTACATGAGGCAATTGTTGCATTGCCCCAAGATGCCCAGATTCATCAGGTACACAGGAGAAAATACCGTGAGCTGACCTTTAGACATTCCTGAATAGGTGCTTATTTATTAAGTACTAAAAACTGTTTTCCTCTAGACAAGTGAAGAAAGTTGAGTGCTGTAGTAATTTGTAGCTTATTTAGTGCTTATAACGAGTTCTGAACAAGTGCTGAGCTCAAAGAAACAGATTTAAGTGCTAAAACTAAAAAGCTGGCTAGTTGTAAGGGAAAATTTGAAGAGCAGACTTTATGGCGCCGGGAATAGTTTAACCCCAGTTAAGTGGGGGGGGGGTGCTCAGGAGCTTACAAACAGTCCTAGATACAGCAAATCTGCATCTGGGCTAGACTTGTTGCAGGAAAGGGGAGAAACAAGCTTAGAATTTTTTTTTCAGTAAAGTGGATATGGAGAAAGCTGGAACAGAAGTTAATTCAAGGTTAAGAATCTGAGTGGGTTGGACTTCACAAATGTTCTCTCTCTATTAGACTGAATGAACCAATGACACTAGACTGGGAGGAGTGTCTCAGATCAAATATACAGTATGGGCGGGCAACTGCAAAGCCACCAAGTATAAGAACACCACAACGGGGGGGAGGGGTTGGGAAAATAAAATTATTACAGCTACTAGCTGTAGTCACTAAATGAAAGTTTTAAACCGATAAAGGAGCAAGCAGACTCTAGAGAATACTTTTAACTGCAAACAGACTAGACTAGAACACAGAAACCTCAAAAAGTAAAAAAATGCACAGAGAATCACAGATAGAGCACTCACAAACAGAAAATACAACACTCAGTATAAAAAAGCAGTTTACAGTTAAGTAATTCAGTAAACATGCAATTAGAGTAATGAAACAGTATCTAGCAATGAATAATACAGTTAAAACAGTATAAAACAGTACATAAATGCAGTGAAACAGTAAAGAAGCTTTGTAACAGTGCAAAATGTAGTAAATTAACTGTATAGCACAATTATAAGCGTTACAGAAATGCAATTCAATGAAATAAGTGGAAGAAATAACTTATCCTGCTCTTGGAATCTTAAGGAATTTCTGCTTAGTTTCAGTAATGAATTGCCATCCACAGCCTGATAAATACAAGCACAACCTTTTCCAGACACAGGGTTTATATACCAGTAAGGATGGAAGAGTTAGAAGATCAAATTACTACTCAGTCCTATTAGCCCCTGCTATTACCCAATCACTCATACAACAGAAAGTCAGGAAACCCTGTTACTCTCAATAATAATGAAGACAGACTATCAGCAAAAAATGGTTGCCAGAAACACAGGAAACTCAACAACAAAACTACCAGACCTGGACAACAGCAAGCCTCTATCATGATTATGCCACTTGAGCTGAACACAGAAATCTCACTTTAAATGCATAGAAAGAGCACTCACAAAGAGAAAATACAAGTCTCAGTACGAAAAAACAGTTTACAATTTAGTAATTAAATAAAAATGCAATTATAGTAATGCACACTATTCCAGCTACTAGCTGTAGCCACTAAATGAAAGTTTTAAACAGACTAGACTAGAACACAGAAACGTCAAAAAATCAAAAATGCACAGAAAAGCATGAAAAGAACAAACAAAACTACTAGGCCTGGACAACAGCAGGCCTCTATCAAGATTATGCTACCTGAGCAGAACACAGAAACCTCACTTTAAATGCATAGAAAGAGCACTCACAAAGAGAAAATACAAGTCTCGGTGCGAAAAAGCACAGCTGTAAGGAAGACCTTCTATATTGCACAGATGATAAGTAGATATACAGCATCTAGTTTCAAAGATGCCATTTCCCACCATATTCAGCTCTCATTAGACCAATTATTGAGTACAATACCTCCTCTGATGTGTACTTATATAGGCATTTGCCACAACTAGAGAGACCAAAAATGTATCTTACAAAATGAATACTGGCAACATAGACCACCTCAAAACTTTGCCACTATACTCAGTCTCATACAGTCTGCAAAGAGGCAACCTATATCTGGCTTATAAGGCATCCTCATATCCAGTACATATGGAACTGCTTCACATCTGCAAGTCTAATGGTACTAGGAGTATTTGGTTCAGGAACCTACAGCTCTTCTGAAACACAAACTGAATGGGTAGGAGTGACAGGTACATATCTCAGTAGATATCATTACTCTGGAAGACTTCCTATCCATATAAAACAAATTTCACCCATGTCTCTACTCAAATGTAATTTAGACACATGGATGGGAAACAGAGAATTTACTCCAGGACTGACCCCTATCCTCTTAATGGACAGAGGCAAAATTTAACCACCATACCTTACAGTAAGATCATGTAAAACACCTATGGGATAACATAGCTAGCCAACAAATTGATAACATGGCTAGGCTTAAAATGTCTCACCAGAGATGATATCCTAATATTTTCTTATGAACGTATAAACTTATGAATATCATCATTAATATTTCATCATTTATAGCCAATATAAATGAAGCCAGCAGTTTATGAAATGAAATATGGCCTTATCTAAAATTTTAACATTTAACATAACAATATTCCATGAAAGCATTTACATTGGAACCATGTCACTAGATCAACACCTTTTTCCTAGACAACAAAAACTCCAAAAACATTCCACCAAAAGTCACTTTTAGTGAAACTTTTAAGTAAACATTTTTTTGAAGAGGGTACAAGTCCCCCAGTTCCCCCCATGTGGGGGGACACCTCCACATCCCTGAACTTAAATATACCTACTCCAAGGCTGCACAACAGTGGAGAAAAAATAATTCTCCACTGGCGGCAAAATTCTTTCAGTGAATCTGTGAAACATTTTCACTGAAATGGCAGACATTGAAAGTGCTGCTGGTCAAGTAACAAGCTTCTATTGGATTTACTAGAATTGCCTAGCAAGGTTTGGTATTGTAGGATCAAAGCCCAAGGAAACAAAATCCTCTGATTAGGTGTTAGTAAATTCCACAATAAATGATACTTTACCACAATAGATTTGTCCTAAATGAAAACATTTTAATCATCTTTTATTGCAATAAGCTTTATATGCGGTTGTCTCCACTTTTGCATTTGTTTATTCATTAATTGGGTATGTCCACTTGACACAAGTGCCCCTTTTCTAGGGTGACTTAAGAGCACCGTCTAAATGACTTGCTGAGAGTCAGACTAGGAAAATGGTGGTTGAAGGAATTAAACCATGGACTACAGGAAGCAACTTGCTAACAGTTCTTAGCTTTATTCCTCTGCACTAACTGCTGCACTGACCTTTCATGGCATTACTTTTACTTGAGGCCTTTTTTGTTTTGTTTTGTTTTACTTATTGTTTGCTTCCTCTCTAACAGGATGATTATCTTACACTTTGCAATATTTTTCAAGATCAGGAATAGTAGATGCTAATTGCCAACAGATAAATGTCAGGCATTACTGGATGATTAACATATTTAATGAAAAGCTAACGGTAGCTAAAGAAGCCTTAATGTTTTGTGCCATATGAAACCAAAGGAGTCGGTAATTCTAATTGAATATTGTTATGTTTCTACTGATTCTGATGCAAAGTTGGCAGGTTTTTGTTCCATTTTTAAACATAGTTATTGCTCTTTTTCCATCTGTTTGTGATTATTTAACTGAGATTTTTACAGTCTTTGCATGTCTTGTGGTCAGCTACTGAACATTTCAAAACGAGTAATAGTAGCATGATGTCCCTGGTGCAACATTTAGTGGTAGTCGTGATAGCCTCTTCCAGATGTGCTGCAAGCCTGCACTCTATAATATTAATGACATCACATTATCAGTGTTGGTTTTTACCTCCTTTCCCTTGCTAACCTTTCCTTTTGTCTCTATGGCTTTTAAAACATAACTTTATTCTCCAACAATATTACAATATATAGTCCAGAAGGCATGCTGTAAAACATAGCAGGCACAAAAAGACACTGTCCTGTTCCTAACTTCTCTAGTATTTATCAACTTACTGCTTTTGCTTTTATCATAAATACCATTACACCATCTGGCTCATATTGTTACTGCCGCATTCTGTAGCCTACATATTAAACAGTCTGTAACACTGCTGCATCAGTATGGGGTGGGCCTTAACAAGGCAGATTTTAACAGATTGAAGAGACACACCAGAGCTATACAGATTTTCATGTCTATGGTGATATACCAATTTTGCATCCCCACCTTCCCACACCCAACCTGCCTTCCAGCATCCAAATAAGGCACAAACAGTATTAGAGGAGTCAAGAATACTAGCCGAAGTAAATTAACACAAGGACTGCTCAGAAATATTATCATTATTTCTTTCCATGATTAAGACTGCTGGCTTCTAATAAAAAAAGACTGTTTAATTAATAAGACTGGCACAAAACTAAGGAGCACTGCATGCTAATTAATCACTGTATACAACTAATTGTACATAATGCCTATAATCTCAGAGTAGAAAGTAGTCTTTCTGTTTATAAACTTATTTTTCTTTATGGTTAACTTCATTCTGTCAGTATCTTTCTGGGTCATTCCACTTTAATTTCTAATTCATGTCTTTCAATTGTGCAAGTTTTTATTTTGTATTTATTTTTTAAGAACTGATTCATTAACACCTACATTAAGTATACACGATCTGTATTAAAGAACAACCCTACCACATTTGTTGTGCTTTCTAGTAATTCAGAAATATTACACTAACTGTATGTCTACACTTTGTGGTAACCTTTATGAATCCCCCTCAATATTTAAGGCTGCAAGAGTATCACTAGTAAAACTAAAATTAGGAGGAAGAAGGGGTGAGCTATGCTTGTGTTGTCTGTTCATACAGAACGGTGTACACTTAGTGTAGGTGCTAATGAATCCCAGGGTTTGATTTTCTTATATCTGAGTCTGCATTACTGTAGCTGCTTCAGGTTGCTGGCTTTATTAATATCTTATTTCATGTCTCTCGCTGATCCAGTATTTTTATAGTGACGTACTGTGCTGATTTTGTATGCCACACCCCTTTTATCTGGCAATGCTCAAGTTTAAATGGATATAACTGTACATATTGTCCAGCAGTTCTTAACAACATGTACTTTGTTTACATTTGTATCATTAAAACTGACTGTTACTACATTATATTCCAGAGTGACAACTACAGCCTATTGTACCTACTGCTACAATTTGTAGCTGTCAGCAATGTCCTGCATAATCTGTGTAATGTAACAATTTTCCAATTTATTTTGGTCTCTGCTGAGAAAGTGTGCAAGGGCCAGCAGGCTTCTACCTGGTCAAAAACATGAAATAAGTACATAAGTAAATAAATAAATAAGCAATAAGCTTGTTTCACAGAGTAATTAACAGATGAAAAGGGTAAAAAAAAAAAGAGTCCTACCTGATGTCTGTCATATTGACGTGCTGACATGGACAGTTTCCTGTTTACAGTATCAGTGTTAATGAAGTCTACAGGCAGCTTTTCTTCACAGTTATATGGTGAATCAAACTGATCTCTCCCTAAAGATTCTGTTAGTATGAGTTTGAGCTGCTCATCGTATGCTGGTGACAATTCAGTCTGTCCCCCTCCCAGCTCCTTGTAGCACAAAAAAAAAAGAATAATCTGGATAGCCTGCTAAATGTGTCCATGAGGACTGACATCCTCACCCCATATCACTCTAAATTATAACCTAACAATGATCTGTTTCTCTTTCTTAGTCAGAAGAGACATAGCAAGTTGCTAGGTTGCAAGCTAGGGTGGTGTGAGGGAAAGGATATCTGTTATCTGAATGTTCTAGGGTGGCAGGTATGGTAAATAGTTCTAATAAATATAATTTATTTCACAACTGACACTGCCTACAACCTGGTGCACAAGACCACAGCCCCATCTGTCCTACTTCCTGTTGTCCTGAGGAAGACAGTTGTTAATACTCTTGGTGTAGTTTTTTATTTGTCTTATCCCAGGGAGAAGAAGCTGCTATTGTGCATGTCCAGTTGCCTGGCTAAAACAATTATTCTTCATTATACTACCAGTTAAGTCAGCAAGTGTATGAAGACATGGACGCTGTCAGGGTTTTAGTGAGCATCATCATTTGATACACCCATCAATTTGGTTATTTCTTTCATGTCTTCTATTAAAGGTTGCATTCAGGAAATCCAGAAGTTAGCTGTTTTTTTAGGAATGTTCAAGATTTGTTATGCCATATGGCTTGGAATTGACCACATATGAACTGCTGAACAATTACAGATCTGTAAGTACTTTTAATGGGATAGTAATAATATGTTTTAAATTCTGCAGGTGTTGCATGTCCATTTAGACTTTGGTGCTGAGGAGTAATAGCTGGTACATAGAAAGACGAAATGAGATGAGCACAACCCCAGGTAGTTCTTCACCAATAATTTAAATGAGTTTCATGATTTACCAGCGTGTTAATCCCAGTCATTACTCCTATACTTGTTCTACAGTACAGAAACCCCTATTTAATAAACCCCGTACAGCTCAGGAAGATTTTGTCCCACCTAATGAGGGATCCATTGGCACATTCAATCAATAAGGACCCAAACTGGCAAGTTCACTTGGTAGAGAACTCAACCCGAAAAAAAAAAATAAGCATTTTTAACAAGCACACCTCCTTACCACCAAACTTATGACAACTCAGTGAGCACACAAATCTGAAGAATTGGGAACAAATCACCCAAACAATATAATCACTGTCAATATAAACTTATAAACCACAGCAGCAGTGATTGCATAGGAAAACAGCAACTAGAGAGTTCAACATTAAGAATCTGAACTTGGTGAGTTGTGTCATCAAGTACAGAAACCAAATGAGGTGTAGAGTGAAAAACAAAACAAAATAAAACACCTACGTATAGCATCCAAATACTGGTTCACTGATGTCATTAGAATGATCAGACTAATCTACAGGTATCTACAGGTGCGCCTCTGTGATAGGTGATATTTTCTTTTGTAGATAGTAGGAGTGGGTAAGGGAGGGTTTCTTGCTAACAGCCTGCCTTATGACCTTTATGCAAGTTGCTCCCAAACTGTACACATGACATTTTTCTTTTTTATGTTAAGCTTAGGCCTGTTTCATAAAGAGATATCTATTGCACGTAGTTGTTTTTGTTCCCATCTTTTACAGCTCATGTTTACAGCAGAGGATGAAGCTTTGGAGAGCAGTCTTGTATTCTGACAATACAATATGGGATACACTGTCAAGTAACAGTGTCTTTATTTCTGCACAACTATTCCTGCATACTAACTGGGTTTAGAACATCTGGTTGGGGTTAAATTCCTGGATGTATATGTTTAAGTTTGAAAAATGCTCCTAAGTGTTTTCCTTCTTTTTCATTCCCATGAAGTCTGCATTTGCATTCTGTAGTTTCCTTAGCCAAGGTTGTGGCTAAGTGTGGGATATTATGTAGCTCTCTCTGAACATAATATAGTTTTTTTTTAAAAAAAAACATATCTCCCTACTATGGACAGATGTTGGGCAGTGCAGTCGTGTAGCGGTTACAATTGTCGGCTCACATCAAGATGTTCTCCAGTTCAATGCTCATCTAGGGTGTCTTCTGTGTGGAGTCTGGATGTCCTCCCTGCATTTGTGTGGGTTTCCTCCAGGTGTTAAAGTTTCCCGCCACATTCCAAAGACATGCAGTAGGTGGATTAGACTCTCTAAATTGGTCCTAGGTGTGAATGTGTGTGGTACACCCCCTGAGGAGGACTGGTTGTTGGGCTACAACCTGAGACTGTAAAACCCAAAAGGTGCTCATTGCCTGATGTACCACATGGTGCATAACTGGGAAAGAGAGAGATGGACAGATGGAGATTTGTTTGTTTAGTAGACGTATTCCCATAAATAATTGAGGTTAAGATCTATCATTTACTTGGGTTATGGTGCAATAAAAATGCTGGATGATGAGACCCCTAAGATGATGTTTTTATACAGTAAGGCCCTAGATATTGCACTTACTAGAAGCATTTCTATTTTGCTTCACCTGGCTTTTAGTCCTGATGTTGCCCCTAAATTATCTAATGTGGCTTGGATTTAGACATTTTTGATCTCAGGATCTTTCTTTGGCTTGAACAGTTATTTGTAAGTATTAAAATCTTTGCAAAATCAGAAGTATTAATCTGAGTTGGAGCAACAGACAAGAAAAATGTCATACATTTAGACAATCAGCTGTGTCTCGATCTACATTACTAACAAGGACACCTCAATGTTGAATATGCAGGATGATACCCAGGATTTCATCTACATGCAAATCATCTTAGATAGAGTCACTTACCATACCTTAGCAAGTTATAGGTCACCATCTGTATCTCAAGAATCCCACAACTCTTATCTAGACCTAATCAGGCACTCTCCATCCAACCAACCACTCTATTCGTAGGAGACTTTACCTACTCCTTTATAGACCGGGAAACATACACTTCCAAAAACTTGCAGGCACAATGTTTCCTGAACCTTATTAACACAAATGCCTTTGACCAGTTAGTGTGCACTTCATCCAGACATTCAAACATACTGGACCCCCCCCCCCCCCCCAGTGTCATGTCCTCACTGGTGAGGTCAGATCACAAAGCTGTCTCATTCAAAATAAAAATAAACTTGAGAAACCCTGCAAAAATTGTTACAGTTTGAAACTATTCTAAAAAAATGCATCCTATTAAGTCAGAGTTTGTCAAAATTCAATGCCCCACACAACCCAGAGTTTACAACAGCCTATGCACAATTATTCACAGAAAATCTTTGCAACATGTAAATGGTTGCATAAAGGATGCTATACATACCAGAAGAAGCCCTCAAAAAATCCAGAAAGAAACCATACTGATGGAATCCTAATCTGAAAAGTGTGTTTAACAAAAAGGAAAAGTCATGGTCAAAGTCAGAGCAAGCAATTCTCATAATGGCAAAAGCTCACTCATACAACTAAACAGGAAACTAAGAGAACAAATTAAATCCAACAAAGCCAATTATTAGGTCAAGATAGCTTCTCAGCCTACAGACAACCACAAGGCTTTCTACAGCTATGTCTGAAAACTCAAAGGTAACATGCAGCAGTACGCAGAACTGGTAGTAAATGATACCATCTTCACTGAGCAAAATAACATAGTGAATCTGCTGGCCAACAAGTTCAGCTCAAACTTTACCCCCCATTCCCCCTTGTCACTGCTTGTGAAATCCCTACCAGTATAACTCCTCCAACTATCACCAGGAAGCAGGTAACAGTGGCACTAACACTAAAAACACAGCTTCAGTGGAGCCAAACACTATCCCAAGGTGCCTCCTAAATAGCCTTAAACATGGCCTATTAAGGCCACTTAAGTCACTTTTCAACTCCAGCCTCAAAACAGGCTGCATATCAAGTGAATGGAGGATGGAAACTGATCTGAGAAACTACAGACCCATTAGTCTGATTAGTCTAATATGCAAAGCCATGGAATTAATTATCATGGACATGGTTGACAAAGACATTGGCAACTTACAGACATAGGACCCATCCCAGTTTGGTGTTATCAAAGGAAGGTCATGCCTACTTAACCTGGTAGACTTCTTTGAGAATGCAACCAAGGCACTGGATGAAGGGAAAATGGTGCATACGGTCTACACAGGGCTGGCTAAAACATTCAACACAATATTGCAAAAACTCTCAGAACTAGGCATAAATCTCTGCCTAACTCACTGTATTGCCAGCTTGCTCACAGATAGGACCCAAGAATTCAGGCTTGGTGAGACCACCTCCATCAAGAGGCAGGTCACCAGTGGCATACCACAGGACTCCACTCTGGTCCCATTCCTGTTTGGCATCTATTTCGTGCAGGTCAAGGCTAAAGTCAAAGGCCTCTGATTCACCAAGTTCACAGATGACTGCAAATTGGGAGCTATCATAAATTTTTCCCATGACTATAAAATCTTGCAAATGGGTCTAACACAGACAAATGACTGTTGCCAAAGACACGCATCAAAACTCAATGGAAAGAAGTGCATTATAGTCAATTCACAACAGAAAAGAACCACGGCACAGTTTTAGAGCTGTAACAGGCACAGTCCAACAGAACAAATAAAAGTACACTTTACACTAACGACTATTAAGTGCTTTCATCCTACAATATAAGATTTCTTGCCATGGTTCTTTTCTGTTGTGAATTGATTACTAGTTTTGGGCTCTGCCCTGTTTTTGTATTGAAGTTTTAAATGCATTATAGTGCCTTTTGGGAAAACATTTACCCAGGCAAATTACTCCATTGAGAAGACACCCCTAAGAGCTAAACTAGTAGTTAGAGGTCTGGGAACATATGTAGACAGTAATCTGGCCTATGACAAATAGTTAGCCATAGTAGTAAGAAAATCATTCTATGTCACCCAACTTATAAGTAAAGTATGGCACCCAGGTCCAAGGAAATTGTAGTACCTCTCTACTCATCCCTTATCAGACTCATTATTAAGTACAACGTCCCTTTTGGCATATACCTGACTAGGCATATGCAACAGTTGGAATGCCCACAGATGTTCCTCACCAAGAGAATTCAGGGTATTAATACAATGTCGTGTCACCTTAGAACCCTATCTGTATACTTGGTCTCCTACAGGTTGTTGAGAGGTGATCTGTGCTTGGCATATAAAACATCCTTATATCTATTCCTGATGGAGCTTTTGCACATTTGCAAAAAGAGCAGCAACAGAAACATGAGAGCAAGGGATTTGAACTTTGCTTATGATATAAATGGTACATGCTAACTAGACATATATGTCACTCAAAGGATCCCCATACTCTGGAATAAGCTCCCCATCCATGTGAAGTAGAGTCCATCGCTAACTTTATTCAAATGTAACCTTGACCATTGGATGGGAAATTTCAAATTCATCCGTGGACTGGTCCCCATGTCTCTTATAGACAGAAAACAACAGTAAACATTCCCTAGCTAACATACCCTCCATATAACTATTTAGCAACCTCCTAACTAAAATACCCCTCCTAACAAACATACCACCTCACGTAAGATGCACGTGTTACCAGAGGATGCAATTGAGTTGGGCTTGGTTGCTTGGCTACGTTTATAAAGGCCCTGGAGGTTGTTATTCTAGTATATATCTATTAACCTATGAACCTATAAAACATAACTATTTACATAACCTCTTTGAATCACTTCAAAAGTTTAGTATACCTTATATAACACAACTATAAGCTGAAGAGACACCTGGGTAGGAGGTTGGTATAATGGTTACGGTGTTTACCTTCCAGATTCAAGGTGCATGGATTTAGTCTTACATGGTCTAATTGACTAGGCTTAAAATGGCCCACAAGGGCAATTAGCTTAGTAATAACCTATGAACTTTAAAATACTTAGCCTTTATATTGCCTATCCCAAGTTTTACTCCATATTATACTTAAAAGTCCACCTCAACACAATACCCAGGCTGGATAAGAACTACACAAACATAAAGGGGAATCATTTTTCCATAGCCATTCATCTGGTATATATCCCTCCTTGGAAATGTAGAGCAGTACAGTGCAATAAGCTTAATGTATTTCATCATTACGAACAACAAAACCTGTTCCGCCTATATAGTTGCAGACATTACCTAATACCAAATACTCCAAAAGCTTAATCTTCCTAATAGTAATACAAAAGGAATGTATATTACTTCAACCACTTTAAGTTTTTCTACAGGCAGAGTGCTAATGTAAGCTTTACCACTCATTATGTCCTGACACACAGTGCTTCATCCTGTCATTCATCCACAAAACAAAATGACTAAACAAAATATAAAAATAGTATGTGTAATGAATATTACAAGAACCCAAATATTTCTTCACTTAATTTGAGACAATCTTATTCTCGGACTGTTTGCCTATAACAACGGTATAGACAAAATGTTAAAAAGAATCTCCTAAGTTCTTTGTCCCATACAAATGTTAAAGCATTGAGCTTCTTGTCTAAATGGCCCTAGTTACTTTCTGGTAGTACCTGTCAAATTCAGTGAGATGATGGTTCTATATAGCAATAACCCTCGCCTGGGTGTGGGTAATGCTGGATTTACCTGTGGTTGGTGTGGTTTGGTCACGAGGGCGAAGCCCGAGTGGCTAAACAAAGACAACTGTGGGTAAATCCAGCATTACCCACACCCAGAAGTGGGTTATTGCTATTATACAATGACATTATTTAAGAAAAAAAATAATTACTTTTCTTTTCTCTGTTGCTTTTTTTAAAGCTGTCTCGCTATGTTAACCCCCGTTTAACATAGCAAGACAGTTTTGAAAAAGGCAACGGAGAAAGCAAGATCTCCGCTAATTTTTACAAAGTGTCGCGCTATGTTAAAGGAGTTTAACATCACAAGGCAGTGTGTAAAAAAAGACTTATACTAATGGAAAAAGTCCGGGTGACCAGACCTTTTTCCATTAGTATAAGTCTGATTTACAACATGCATGCTGACCAATCAGCGTGCACATTTTGGAATATTAATGGGGCTTCGTTGTATAATATTCAATATAAAATAAGGAATGGGGATAATGGACATCTCAGTTTTGTACTTTTACACAAAATGTAAAACGTGGACATTTGTTTGTCTGCTTGTAGCTCTGCAACCAGATTTTATAGAGTTTCTAGGCTGCTGTTATAAATTTATTAGGAATGCAAAGGACATGGAAGACCTTTTCTTGGTCTACTAGGACTACTGCTGTTGGTTTACCATCCCTTTGGGTGATCTTTCAGATTCATTCGGGAGCTTAAATGGTTACAGTTAAACTTGTGTTTCACAAAGCATTATTGGAAGGTGTACCAAAGTAGCTAGAAGGGGTTTTAATCTAGTCACCAATATTTTGGTATAAGCATTAGTTCCACAGATATTAAGCACACTGTGACTATTACTTCCTTCTCTGGTTTGGGTAATGCTAGTGTTGTCAAAGTGTTCATTTATAAGAGCACGTTTCCCTGGTTCATCATTTTTGGAACAGAGCTACTATGAAGCTTGCCAGGGAATCCATAAGTGTTTTATACATGAATCTCTGCATTCTTTGAAGGTGTGTTAGTAATGTGAGCTCTCACTTCTTCTGGGCTTCTATCAACATTAAGCTGTGTCACTTCAATAATTTTAGTTTTCCATAACCTAATTTCCTACAGAAGTTTTTAACAGATGTAGCGTATTCACTTTCAACGTGTGTGCATGTGTGTGTGTGTGTGTGTGTGTGTGTGTGTGTGTGTGTGTGTGTGTGTGTGTGTGTGCACACGTGTGCGAGTCTGTCTCTGCGGGGGTGATGGAGAGGTAGGGCATCACGATATACCTTGAAGAGTAGCTGAAATTATTATCAGTGTCCTGAGATGTGGAAGTTGTATTCTTATCAATAATTTTTATATAGGTTATTTTCCTCTCCACCATTCTGCTCTTCAGTGTCAAGGTTATGAGCCCATCTGTTTTTCTCTTCATCATCCATTGTGTGGTGGTCACTCTCTGCAAGCAAAGAAAAGTGATCTCAGCTGAAATTTTCTTTGAATATACTTCTGCAAAGCTATTTCTGAATTTAGTAATTGACATGCTTATTAAGCCTGCTCTAAATGTTTCTGTGGCATCTTCCTAAGTCTGCTCCTAATTCCTCTTTGAGTTGGATCACATTAAATTTACAGTTTCCTGGATTTAATTCTTAAGTGCCAATCACCAAGTAAATATATGCCTCAGCCTATACCTTCTATCAATTATTTATATCATTTTTATAGAACTACAGCCCTCCTTGTTTTTGAAAAGAAAAAAAATTCAGCTATGGTCATTTTTGAAAGTATAACTTGACTGAAAAAATGATTTAGCATGAAGGCTTCATGATCAGATAAGGTAAAAAGTAGAATTCTAGTTTTTTGCGTACACAGTACAGAGTGTGCTTGTTTGTGACTGCATGTCCTAATAGCTGGATGAGATATTATTGTGGTTGTTTAAATGTAGTTTGTGATTGTGTGTTTCAAGACAGTCCATATGCCCACAAAGCTGAAGGATGTCATGCCATCTATAATTGCCTCTGCTGGAGCATGAGGAGGGAATATTTAACAGTGAGATCAACACCACATTAAAAGCCATGTCTATTTCACTGTATTATTATTTTCACATTGTGAAATAGATTTCTGAATACAATTGATCTGACCTCATTTTGAGCCCAGACAGTGGTTAACATTAAGAGCCCTGTAGACAACTCAAGCATCCCCATTGCCCATGTTCTAATCTTGTCATGTGCACATTGTAGTAATTTCCATTTGAGCATTTTGTGAACTAACAAAAGTTTGCTCCTCTTCAAAGACACTTCTCTCCAAGCATTGTCAGGCCTACCTCTGTTTAAAAATAGTGAGAACAGAACAAACTAGTTCTGTTTTGTTGAGTAGGTGTACATCGGTGCTGTGACATTTTTGGTAATCTATGACAGCTTTTCTCTTCTGAAGTGTATTCAGCCCTCTAGCATTTAATATTATAAACCTGATACTTTAATAATTTACAGTGTGGATTGGACATACGCAAGCAGAAACAATAAAAATAGCTCTATATTAAACAAGATAGCTAGATCTCACCAATGTTTGACAGCACCAAGAAATAATGAGGTTCTTCCTTAGTATGCCTTGGGTACTCCTGTATGAAGCTGTGGATTTATAAATTATTCACCAGGTCACACTTTCAACAGCAAAAGTATGACCATCAGATGAAGAATAAGGACATACTGATGGACAGCTAAAGTAAATGCTTCTTGAGACACTAATGTGAATAACAATAAAATAAAGCCATACTTAGGAAAATCAAAGTTATATCTTTTGCAACAGTGATGTTAGTGACTGCAAGATGTCAGGTGCCTGAGCTAGTTAATCATGATGGTTTGGTTTAAGCTATTGTGCACTTAACTGCTTCTGGGCAAGTATTTTTCTGTCTTTCTGCCCCAGAGCACAATTTGATTTTCCACTTTAGCCAGGCAGCAACTTGGACTTCAGAAAGGATAATACTGCATCGGTTGAGTCAAAAGAACACAGCTATTAATCCAGCTTAATCCAAAGCATTCTAGGCAACCTCAGAAGTGTTTGGATGCAATTTTCGACAACAGTTGCTTTACCACTGAAAGGCTTTTCTTTAGTGTTTCATTTTATCTAAGGAATTATAGTACAGTCTAACTCACATTTTTCTAATATAAAGGATTTAGCATCTTCTGCAGCTTTTAGCAATCTTTCTTTGTCAGTACGGCTCATGATGTTAGAAATCATCATTTCACTCTGTGAGCCCTGTCATCAAAGGTGGAGAAAATTTGAATTCAGGATTATTATTTTATTTTATTTTTATTTTATTTTATTTTATTTTACATTTGTTGACCGGGTTAGTCTGACTGGATACATGTCCATTTTCAGCGGAGGCCCGGGGAGAAAAGCTCCACAGTGACAGAAGGTTAATACATTGAGATAATACAAAAATTTATCTCCTATAGTAGAATGTACAAAAGAGGAGAGACAGTAAAGTGTAAAGAGTCTATAATATACAATATCAAGCATACAAATAAAACACAGAGTACGACATACCTTTCTCCTTCTAGGCTAACCACTTCAGTATGGTTAAGAGGAAAAAAGAAAGAGGGGATGCATCCGGGAATAAAATATATACTGTCTGAGGAAGGGTTAGTCAGGACTTGAGCATTGGCAGAGCCAATGCAACTGGAGATGGTGATTTAACCTTTTTTTGAAAAGGTATAAGGAGGAAATGATGGTAAGGCTGGGAGGGAGGGAATTCCATTTTTTATGAATGGCATTGGTGAAAAGTGAATCACCCCCTGCATTGTTGGTTTTGACTGTTTGAACTAGTATCTTGTTAGAGGAATGCAAACTACTGAGATTATTGTAGGGTCTGATTAAGTTTTTCAGCGCAGGAGTTTTGTCAGATTGTTTCAGGATTTTAAATGCTTCTATAAGTTGGGTCTGCTGTAGAAGGTCAGTGAATTCTATCCAACCCAGGTTTCTTAGGTTAATACAGTGGTGTGTTCTGTAGGGCGTGCCAGTTGCAAATCTGGCAATATGATTATAGCAACGCGATAATTTATTTAGTTCAGCTATGTTGAGATTAGTGAGCATAGGGGAGGCATACAGGAGGGTAGAGAGAAGATGTGAGCGGGCAATGGTCACTTTTGCTGTTGGAGTAAGAAAAGATTTTATTCGGTATAGTGACCCAAGTTTTTTATTAACGGTTTTAATGGTCTGATTGATATGGATATCAAATCTAAGTTTGTTATCTATGGAAACTCCTAATAGTTTGGTATAGGAGTCTGGGGAGATGATTGTCCCATTTTTGGATTGGATAGAAAAGGATATGGGTGTGGTCTTCTGAGTGGGGTGGAAAAGTAGTAATTTGGTTTTATTTGGATTCAAGATCAGTTGACGTCCTAATAGCCAATTCTCTACTGCCATGAAACAGGATTGTGTTTTAAGTAGTAGGTTGACAGGAGATGTATCAGAACAGACTAATGTCGAGTCATCTGCATATTTAATACAGGTGGCTTTAGGGATGGCTTTGTATAAGTCATTTATGAAGATTGAAAAGAGAAGAGGCCCCAGTATAGATCCTTGGGGTACTACTATGGTATTAGATAAGAGGTTAGAGAGCTTAGACTGCCAGAGTATGGCTTGTTTCCTATCAGAGAGATAGCCAAGAAACCAATCCAGAGCTTGTTTGTCTAGATGGAGATTTTTTAGGGTATTATGAAGTATTTGGTGGTTCACCATATCAAAGGCCTTTGATAGGTCAAGAAAGAGAGCTGAGGAAATTTTTTTTGTCATTTCGGTTGTGGTTGATTGTGTCAGTAAAAGAGAGAAGACAGTGGTTGTACTATGGTGGGGTCTGAAGCCATGTTGCGAACTGGTTAGCAGGTTGTTCTGGGTAAGATAGTAAAGAAGTTGTTTGTGTATACACTTTTCCATGATTTTGGCCAAAGGTGACAGTATTGCTATGGGCCTGTAATTTGATAGTTCCGTTGATGAGCCACCTTTGTGGAGAGGTATGACATGGGATATTTTCCATATTGAGGGGATTGTGGATTCTGCTATGGTTCTATTGATAAGTATCGAGATGGGGTAAGCTATGGCATCTGCAGCTTTTTGTAAGTATTCCCCTGGGAGAAGGTCCGCAGAGAGAGTAGTTGGCTTTAGTTTCTTCAGTAAGGATCGTATATAGGCAGTAGGGACAGGTTGAAATTTAAAGGTGGATTGTGACTGTTGGAAGTTATCTGTTTTAATGGAGCTAGTGGTCAGTAATTGATTAGCTAGGGATTGTATAGTGTCAGTAAAGAATTTGTTAAAGGAATTGGCTACTTCTTCAGAGATTTTATCACTTAGTTTTTCTGGGGTAGGAGTAGAGGATTTACCTGGGTGGAGAAGATTGTTTAATCCAGTCCAGAATTTTTGAGGGTTATTTTGGTATTTATTTTGGAGTTGGCAATAGTAATTTTTCTTATCAAGTAATGTTGCTTTTTTGGTCTCATTTCTTAGTTGTTGGAATTTAATGCAGTCCAGGGTTGACTTGGTTGAATGCCATTTATTCCAGGTTTTGTTTCTAAGTTTGATTAATAATTTGGTGTTTTTTGTTAACCAGGGTGCAATATGTGTTTTTATTCTGATTGATCTTATTGGGGCGTGAGACTCAAGTATGGCTAGAAATGTGGTATTAAAATGAAGTACTGCCTCCTCTAAGGGGAGATGCTTAAGGGATGCCCAGTTAAAGGATTTAAGTTCTATCAGGAATTTTGTGAGGTCAAAATGCTTCCTGTTTCTGACTGACCTGTACATGGGCGGAGTGGAGCATATTACCTTGTTTTTCTTAATGTAGGTGATGAGGTGGTCACTAAGGCCATTTGGAAGGGTCCCGGCCATATACGTATGGGGTTGACTGTTAATAAGGATCCAGTCTAGGATACTCTCTTTTTGATTATTATTACCTACTCTGGTAGAGGAAGATATTGTCTGATGGAATCCATGTAAGTTAGTATGGGTGGGGTTGACTTCTGAGGAGCATTGAGTCCAGTCTATATCAACATCTCCAAGGATAATGGTTTCTTGAGGATAGTTATTTGATAGCCAGCTAAGAATGTGTTCAAGTGTGTCAGCATTATTCCCGGGGGGAATGTAGGTCACAATTAGATTAATACTTTTATCTTTGTTTATTTGTAGTCTTAGTGCAAGTATTTCAGCATTAGAAATCTGGGGTGGCTGAGGGGAGTTAATAGTGACATTAAGTGTGCTTTTATAGAGCACAGCGATACCACCTCCTTTTTTCTTCAGGCGATCAGCTCTATATATATTGTAGCCTGGTGGAATGATCTCATTATCTTTGGTCCCTTGTTTTAGCCAGGTTTCTGTTAGACACATTATATCAGGGAGGTACATTGCTAGTAAGACATGCAAGTTGTGAATCTTATTATTTATACTTCTTATATTTAAGTGGTATATTTGGAGGGAGTTTAATGTGGTATGCGGTGGGCTGTTTGAGACTGGAGTTGACATGGGGCCTGGGTTAGGATGGATATCCCCATCTATTAGCTGATTTTTTTCCTAGATAGGGGAATGGGGTTTTGCCTTCTGAGCCCTCCAAAGGTCTAAACAATCCAACCAGTCTTCCATTATTCCTCCTGGTTGGGTGGACCAAGTCATCTATCTTCATTTTCCTTCATCCAATGTGGTGGTGTGCTGCAATCTCATGGTAGCCATGAGGTCTTGGACCTAGTCTAAATTCACTGATGAGATGATCACATAAACACTGGTCATGCCCAATGCCTATTTAGCTCTTCCTTATTTGACAAATACTTTTATGTCTAACATGTTCATCAATATCTGTGGGTCAAGCATTATTAATTAAATGATCGAATATGGCACTAATTTCTTTATTCCTTTCCCTGTCCTTTTTATCTGTACCATGTTGCAGTTTGACTGTTGGCCTATGAGAGCTGTTAAACTGATCATTTAAGCTGAGGTGGGTGTCTGCAGAGAAAAGATGCTTTGTACCCTTTCTTTTACATGATACCTTCCTTTAACCATAAGTCCAAGGTTTCACACCATAACAAAAAGAAAATGCTTTTTGTCTGCATTTCCTGCCTGCGGTTTCAAATAGCAATATCATGAACAGCATAATTTCAAACTTCATATAACAAAACTCCCTAGATATATGGGAGATGCACTTTTGGAGGTGGGAAGTGACTCTATCCCGCACTGATGCCATGATTAGTCATTTCCAGGATACCCTCACTTTTGTGTTTCCTGATCTATCCTTCCAACTTCCAGCAACCTGGCCATATAATAAAACTCACTACCGGAATCTGTTTTTCTTTCTTTATCCGTTAGAAAAGAGTAAGTGGATTGGAGTACCTCAGGGTTCAGTCCTGGGACCGCTCTTGTTTGGCATCTACTTCTCTGAAGTACAGGCCAACACTAAGGGACTCTGGCTCACAAAGTTCGCAGATGACTGCAAAATGGGAGCCATTATTGAATCCCCAAATGATGTGGATATTCTACAAAAGGACCTTACAGAAACAGATGCTTGGTGCCAGTGCCATGGGTTCAAGCTTAATGCCAAGAAATGTATATTTATCCCCTTTGGGAAAAAACATGTACCCATGAATTACCACATAGCTGGCAGTACATTAAACACCGAAAGTGTGATGAGAGCCTTAGGGACACAAGTGTACAGTGGTCTCACCTTCGATAACCACATCGCCACAACAGTCAGGAAATCCTTCTATGTGGCACACCTCAAACCTAAGGGCTTTTCATCCAGAAAAAATGAGGTCATTTTCCAACTGTACTCATCCCTCATTAAGACCTATTATAGAGTACAACCCTGTTTGGTATGTACCTCACAAGACATCTAAAACAGCTGGAAAGGCCGCAGAAATACCTCACTAAAAGAATCACAGGCCTAAAGCAGATGCCCTATGCTAACCATCTAAAAAAACTCTTGCTATACTCTGTGGCATATCATCTACTCAGAGGTGATCTATGCTTAACATGCAAGGCCATGTCAAACCCTAAGCTGGTGGACATGCTCCAATTAAAGAAATCATAATCCCTCAGAGCCACATGCTTCAGGGATCTATACCTTGTCATCACAATGAACAAAACATGCTGGAGCGATATATTCCTGACCCAGAGACTCCCCATATTCTGGAATAGACTGCCTATACCTATCAAGCAGAGCACCTCATTGGCCCTCTTCAAAAGGAACCTTGATGATTGGATGGAAGATAGAAAATTCACCCCGGGGATCATGTCAGTCGCCCTGCTAGACAGGGGTCCAGGGAAGTAAATATTGTGGGAAGAAATATCCAGGGAATTGTTATGGCTAGGCTTGTATAGGCCCCAGGGCCGATAGCCTAGTACCAACCTATGAACCTATATAATTTTACAAATTTAAAACCCAAATTTGTTTTCATTGTTCCTTTATAGGAGGTATTGCACTAGACTAACCCTTAAAATCTTTTCTTGATATCAAAACTTTTAGTATGCATAATTTTAATATTCCCTCCTGTTTTCTCTTGTAACATTATTTATTTCCTTTAAGTTACTTCAGAATAATGCTTAACTATTTTGTTACCTTCTCATACCTTACCAAGGAATTTATTTCACTCTGTTAAGAATATGACAGAGTGCATTGGCATACATGTATGTACATTTCCAGATCTTGGCCAAGGGGTGACAAAAGTATATATGAACAGCAGCAAAGCTTAAAACTAGAATTACTTGGTGCTCTTGTTAAGTTTAGTACTTGGCGTGAAACTTGGCAAGGATAGTAACAAGTTAGACTGATTCTGAGAAGTACCATACTGTTCCATTATTTTCTGACACAATCTTCAGGTCGAGACACATACAAAGGTTTGTGTATCAGTTGATAAATTTCAAATCAATAATATTGTAATTTTCTCATGCCACTTGATAGACCCTGTATCCAAATTCTAAAACTGATTTAATTTCTAAGGTTATAAATCATAGCACTTCTGATTTATATTCAGAAAAAAGTAAGTCAATTTTTGAATTACAGACTATTGTGCATTTGTGCTCATTAAATGCACTTTACAAAACATAAATATAGAAATATATTCATTTGAAAAACATTTTCTGATTTATAAACACCATAGAATGTTTAAAAAACACATTTTATAACAAACATGCAACATCTGTGAAAACTTTATACAGGGGGGGCTGGGGTTTGCCTCATGAACAATACCTACCATGGCATCTCGTGGTTCAAAAATGTACATTTCCAGTGAACCAGAGTTATGTGTCACTATCTAGCTACTAGGATTCGTGACTGATCTGTGAAGGGAACATTAAAATACCCCTCTGCTAACATTAGGGAGTCCTGGAGTTATTCTGCAGAGGGCAGCTGTATGGTAATAATTTTTGATGTACATACTGCATTAGTGGCTTCTCCAATATTGCTGGACCACAAAATATCACTGGTTATGTTGTACATTCATACATGCAAAATGGGCTGTGTGGTCATGGTCTGCCACACTGTTCTCATCTGGTAAAATATTATGTATTCTCATCATCCCGTGCACCATGTCATCCATATGTTCAAGGCTGTGAATGTGTATGTGTGGAAGGCACATGTAATCAGCAGATTAGGGCACATGCAAAGTATGTATATCTGAGTTTTGCAGGAATGCAAAAGAATGTCCAGCAAATTCTGCACAGTGTATGATGCTTGCATACGTATGTTCTGCTATGTAGGACAGCCAGCTATATTTTACATGATGGAACATTCTGGCAAATTGTTTGTTATTCTTTCCCAGAGAGTTTTTTCTTGTAAATTTTATTTATCCCTTCCTACCAGTTAAGAGTTTCACCTATGTTTCTCAGGAGCCAGGAGGAGGAGGTGGACATCATCCAGAAGTCCATCAGGAATTTCTGCTTGTCATAATCCCAGTCATTGCTATGACAGTCTGGAGGACTGGGATTCTCACAATGCTATGTTTGCTGATCCATATGTGCTTCTGTCAATGTGTGTTGTTGTCGGGTTACACACAGAATTCAGCTTGGTGGATACTGACCCTCTTCCATGCTTGCTGGTACACCTAGCTTCCACTCTGTGTCAACATTGAAAAAGACCAGACTACCTCCCTCAGCAGCTGGATCTTTTGGCACCCAGGTCAGTTTCACTGGCCATTGGGGTAGTACTCAGGGTTTAACCTGTTGTGCACACAGATGAATATTCCTCACAGAGTTTATCATATGTTTAGTTAGGCATCATTTTACTGCTAGTAGAGGAGCATATTGGCTCTTACATTACAGCTGACAGATTAACTAGATGGCTCAAATTCATAAAGCTGTGTCGCTGAGCACTGCTTTCAAGTTAGAACTTGATATGCTACAGCTTGTACTCTGGTGAAGAGGGTGTATGGATTGAGGACTTATCATCACTTTTAATTCAAGTAATCAGTGTGATATGCAAGAAGTATTCTGTACAGTGAAACAGCACACAGTGTAGTATTGTTTCTTTACTATAACAATACATTTTTACATTAACGAAATATATCCTTTCTTTTGTGGGAATGTATCTATGATTGCAGCTCTGATGACTTGAGTTTGATTACTGGCTTAGGAGCATGTGGCAGACATTGAGACTGAGTGTCAAAGCAGTCTTGCCCATCCAGGGATGGGGGGGTGGAGTATGACAGAGGCAGTCTGAGCTTCTTACAGTACTAGCACCAACTGGAAACAGACATGCTGCACAGTGCAGGGAGATCAGGCATTTGCTTGGGTCTAACATGCCATGCTCATGTCAAGGTTGTCATGAAGTATGTGCCAGAATGTGTCTGACCACAAGAAAGGGCAATGTAGGCCCTTGTATCTTTGGGTGTAATGCTCAGTGACAGGGTGAAGGGTTAGGGATAAATTAAGAAAAGCTGTGACTGGATGATGGCCTTATGTGACTGGAGCTTGTACCATGGGGGAATGAGGAGGAAGATGAAATACTGTGGAGATGAAGGCTGGTAGGTGGAAAGGAAACCAAATAAAGACACAGTGTAGTCTGACTTAAACTGTAGTCTTTAAAATGTCTAATTATATCTTGTAAAAAAGAAATAATGAGAGAACAACTACGTTAAAGTCTGTAATGCTTGTATCATCTCACTCTGATTTCCATTCCTGTTTATTTATTTATTTTTATTTTTTATTTTACATTTGTTGACCGGGATAGTCCGTCTGGCTACATATCCATTTTCAGCGGAGGCCCGGGGAGAAAAGCTCCACATTGACAGTAGTTACATTCATGTTAGACAGGGTACATATATATTCAACTGATTATAATACATAGAGCAGAAGAAAAAACAATCGAGTATATGCAGTAATAATTGGCAAAAACTTCTTCATAATGATAGTAACAGAGCAATGAACAAATTGTTAAACCTTAGGTATTCCATAGACATAGTGATTGAGAGAGTGAGGGGTTAGTCTGGTTTGGAACACTGGCAGAGCCATTGGGTTTTAAAATGGAGGAATAGATTTTTCTTGAATTTGCTTTGGCAGGTGATATTGGTGAGTTGGGGAGGAAGGGAGTTCCATATTTTACCAATGGAATTGGCAAACAGAGAGTCACCCCCTGAGTTACTGGATTTGACCGTTTGTACAAGTAGCCTATTTGATGAGCGCAGACTAATTAGGTTTGAATAGGGGGAGATTAAGTTACTCAGCGCAGGAATGGTGTCAGGTTGAGTGAGAATTTTGAATGCAACTATTAGTTGGTTCTGCTGGAGTAGATTTGGTAGTTCTATCCAGCCAAGGTTATGTAGGTTGATGCAATGATGGGTTTTATAGGGCAGGCCAGTAGCAAATCTAGCAATGTGATTATAACAACAAGTAAGTTTGTTTAGCTCAGATTTGTAAAGGTTAGTGAGTATGGGAGAGGCATACAAGAGGGAAGAGAGGAGATGTGACCGGGCAATGGCCACTTTTGCCCTGGGAGTCAGAAAGGATTTTATCCTATATAGGGAGCCCAGCTTCCTATTAACTGCTTTAACAGTTTGGTTGATGTGTAGGTCAAATCTAAGTTTATTGTCAATGGTAACGCCCAGGAGCTTAGTATTTGTGTCCGGGGTAATAATGGTCCCGGATTTGGATTGAATAGCAAAGGGTATTGGGGTAGGTTTATGGGTGGGATGGAAAAGTAGTAGTTTGGTTTTCTTTGGGTTGAGGATCAGATGACGACCTGACAACCAGTTTTCTATTGTGGTGAAACATACGTGGGTTTTAGATAGCAGATTAACTGGTGATTTGTCTGAACAAATTAGTGTTGAGTTGTCTGCGTATTGGATAAAAGAGTTGTCTGGGATAATTTTGTAGAGATCATTGATAAAAATAGAAAAGAGAAGAGGTCCCAGAATGGAACCTTGAGGGACCCCTATAGAATTAGGTAAGAAGTTGGAGAGTTTATTTTGCCAGAGCACAGCTTGTTGCCTGTCACAGAGGTAGGCATGAAACCAATCCAGTGTTTTGTTATCTAGATAGAGAGTTTTTAGAGTGTTATGAAGTAATTGGTGGTTGACCATGTCAAAGGCCTTTGATAGATCCAAGAAGAGTGCAGAAGATATTTTTTTGTCATTCTTATTATGGTTTATAGTATCCGTGAAAGAGAGGAGGGCGGTGGTGGTACTGTGTTTGGGCCTGAAACCATGTTGTGAACTAGCTAGAAGATTGCTCTGGGTTAGGCAGTGTACAAGTTGTTTGTGTATACATTTTTCCATGATTTTGGCAAGGAGTGACAATATGGCTATTGGTCTATAGTTTGATAGATCAGTGGATGTGCCACCTTTGTGTAGAGGGATTACATGAGAGATTTTCCATATTGAGGGGATAGTGGATTCAGTTATGGAATGGTTAATTAGGATAGAGATGGGGTAGGCTATAACCTCTGCAGCTTTTTGTAAATACTCTGCTGGAAGAAGGTCTGCAGAGAGGGTGGTTGGCTTTAGTTTCTTCAGTAGGGATAGGAAGAAGGAAGTGGGAACTGGTTGTAAGAAGAAGGAGGGCATAGTCATAGGTGACGAACTTAATGTGGGGGAGTTGGTGGTGGGTTGCTGGTCAGCTAAAGATTTGATAACATTGATAAAGAAAGTATTAAATGTATTGGCCACTTCTTCTGGGCTTTTATCATTTAGATCTACTGGAGTTGGAGTAGAGGACTTACCTGGATGGAGCAGATTATTTAGACTCGCCCAAACTTTTTGGGGATTGCTTTGGTGTTTATATTGTAGTTGACAGTAATAGTTTTTTTTGTCAAGTAAAATGGATTTGTTTGTCTCATTTCTTAGTTGTTGGAAGTTAATGCGATCTAGGGGTGCTTTGGTAGCACGCCATTTATCCCAGGCTTTGTTTCTGAGTTTAATTTTGGAAGTTGAGTCTTTTGTTAGCCATGGTGCTATCTGGTTTTTGATTTTGATTGAACGTGTCGGGGCATGAGAGTTGAGTATGTTTAAAAACGTGGAGTTGAAGTTTGTTACAGCCTCTTCTATGGGGAGGTACTTAAGAATTGACCAGTTACAAGACTGTAGCTCAAGTTGGAATTTAGTTAGGTCAAAGTGTTTAGTGTTCCTGATTGACCTGTACACTGGCAGGTTGTGTCTTCCTTCTTTATTTTTTTCTATATAGGTTATAAGGTGATCACTGATATCATTTGGAAGGGTCCCAGATGTGTATGTATGGGGATGACTATTTATGAGTATCCAGTCTAGGATACTTTCTTTTTGTTTGGTGTTCCCAATTCTGGTGGGGGAGGTAATAATCTGTGAGAAGCCATGGAGATTTATGAGGGTAGGGTTTGTCTCTGAGGTACATTGATTCCAGTCTATATTGATGTCACCCAGAATTATAGTTTCTTGGGGGTAGTTATTAGTAAGCCAGTTTAGAAGGTACTCGAGAGTGTCAGAGTTGTTACCAGGAGGGATATAAGTCACAATTAGGTTAATGCTTTTTTCCTTATTCAGTTGTAGTTTTAGGGCAGTTAATTCTGCATTAGCGATCTGGGGTGGTTGGTTGGGGTTTAAAGTAATGTTGAGAGTATCTTTGAAAAGTACAGCTATACCACCTCCTTTTTTTTTGGGGCGGTCGGTCCTGAATATGTTATAGCCAGGCGGTAAGATCTCATTGTCCCTGGTCACTGGTTTAAGCCAGGTTTCTGTTAGGCACAGAATGTCAGGGAAGTAGGCAGCTAAAAGAGCATGTAGGTTATGAATCTTATTATTTAGGCTTCTTATATTGAGGTGGCAGATTAGGAAGGAGTTAGGAGATCTGGGTAGTAGAGATGGGCTATTAGGGTTGACAATTGTTGGGAGTCCCGGGTTGGGGTGGATGTCCCCATCTTTAGTAATATTCTTTCATAAGTATTCTAGTAGTTTCAAGAGTTTAAGTATTATTTTTTCAGCATATTTGGATTTGTGAAGGTTCATTTTCAGTTTGTAGTAGTGGTGATGGGTGTTATACCATATTTCATTGGTTAGGTAGTAAGTAGAGAGGGTAGTGTTGAATGGGGTTGAGGGAGTACACATTTGGTACTTAGGGTAGTGAAATCCTGTGTGCAACTGTCCCTCATATTTAGTTAGCAGGTATAGTGAAATAAAGACTAGTAGAGTAAGGGCAACAGTTTTTATGGCTTGCTTAATAGTCAATGGTATTCATAATGTTTAAGGTATTTGTAGGTGGCTATGCGATAAGTAATTGTGGGTGGAGAGTATTAGGTGATGGAAGAGGGGGGTGGGGGAAAGACAGAGTGATTTGTATGGCTATAGATAGAGGTGGGTGTGGTTAGTTGGGTACAAAAGTAGGAGTACTGGCGGCGGGTGGGATATGGGGGCAGGGGGGGCGAGCGGAGCGGGGTTAATTCCACCACGTACTGACCAAAGGCAGGTAAAACAATAGATATTTTGGCTCTGTTTGTTTCTTTGGGGGTAGCTCAAGAAGTGTTCTAATTGTGAGCCAGTCGTCAGATTAGGTGGTGTACTGCTGTATTAGGAAGCTAGTACGCAAGTTTAGGAGGGGGTTACTAAAAGTATTAACAGGTTCCAGTATTTGAGACAACAAATAGACCTTGTCCGTAATTTTAGTTTCGTAGACCAGGTCTCAGCTTTCAGCTCACGTAAAGTTTTCCTCCTGTGGGCACGTCCTGGTGAGGGTGGCTAGGGGATATTAGAGGGTAGAACCTAGGAAAACACATAAAATAGAGCTTGTTTTCAATCGCAGTTTCTATGCTCTGTTTTAACACTGCGTGTGCTAGAGTCGTAATAGACTAGATAGAGGTCTGGGTAATTATACCTTGCCAGTACAAAAACGAGCAACAACAGAAATGCTTGTAACAAAATACAACAAACTTATCAGTGTACTCCAAATCTCCTATCTGCAATCTAGTACTCAAATATTTCCATTAACATTTGCACATTAGAAATAGCGGAAAACTGAGAATTCTAAGACACATTAGATGTACTAGACGGATTATTTAAATTATCTTGGTAAGCACCATGCAACTATAGCAGTTATACGGTCAAACATCACAATATGGTAGTGCGTAACTTCTGCTTTAGTACAATCACTTTCAGTTACTAGTTAGATAACACTGTAGCTTTTTCCTTTCATGCAGTACAGTTTAGTAAATGCTATTGTGGATAATCTCACAAACGCTAAACATGTGCAATTCCAGTAATATTTGTATTCTGGATCCTAGTTAAAACTGTAACCGTTAATCTATGTAAGCAACGGCGTTGACTACTTCTTCTTATGCGACAGTTACATATAACAATAGGAAAAGATATCAGCAGTTATACACAGAAATATGAAATGGGATGATTTTGAACATTACATACCCCGTAAATGCGCTTGCCTCTAGACTTCCGTAACACAGCAGTAGATTTAAAAATGGCACTCATGCAGTGAGATAAGTAACCTCGCTTGCGTCAGAGGCGGGGTTAATTCCACCCCGTACTGACCAAAGGCAGGTAAAACAATAGATATTTTGGCTCTGTTTGTTTCTTTGGGGGTAGCTCAAGAAGTGTTCTAATTGTGAGCCAGTCGTCAGATTAGGTGGTGTACGGCTGTATTAGGAAGCTAGTACGCAAGTTTAGGAGGGGGTTACTAAAAGTATTAACAGGTTCCAGTATTTGAGACAACAAATAGACCTTGTCCGTAATTTTAGTTTCGTAGACCAGGTCTCAGCTTTCAGCTCACGTAAAGTTTTCCTCCTGTGGGCACGTCCTGGTGAGGGTGGCTAGGGGATATTAGAGGGTAGAACCTAGGAAAACACATAAAATAGAGCTTGTTTTCAATCGCAGTTTCTATGCTCTGTTTAAACACTGCGTGTGCTACAGTCGTAATAGACTAGATAGAGGTCTGGGTAATTATACCTTGCCAGTACAAAAACGAGCAACAACAGAAATGCTTGCAACAAAATACAACAAACTTATCAGTGTACTCCAAATCTCCTATCTGCAATCTAGTACTCAAATATTTTCCCATTAACATTTGCACATTAGAAATAGCGGAAAACTGAGAATTCTAAGACACATTAGATGTACTAGACAGATTATTTAAATTATCTTGGTAAGCACCATGCAACTATAGCAGTTATACGGTCAAACATCACAATATGGTAGTGCGTAACTTCTGCTTTAGTACAATCACTTTCAGTTACTAGTTAGATAACACTGTAGCTTTTTCCTTTCATGCAGTACAGTTTAGTAAATGCTATCGTGGATAATCTCACAAACGCTAAACATGTGCAATTCCAGTAATATTTGTATTCTGGATCCTAGTTAAAACTGTAACTGTTAATCTATGTAAGCAACAGCGTTGACTACTTCTTCTTATGCGACAGTTACATATAACAATAGGAAAAGATATCAGCAGTTATACACAGAAATATGAAATGGGATGATTTTGAACATTACATACCCCGTAAATGCACTTGCCTCTAGACTTCCGTAACACAGCAGTAGATTTAAAAATGGCGCTCATGCAGTGAGATAAGTAACCTCGCTTGCGTCAGAGGCGGGGTTAATTCCACCCCGTACTGACCAAAGGCAGGTAAAACAATAGATATTTTGGCTCTGTTTGTTTCTTTGGGGGTAGCTCAAGAAGTGTTCTAATTGTGAGCCAGTCGTCAGATTAGGTGGTGTACTGCTGTATTAGGAAGCTAGTACGCAAGTTTAGGAGGGGGTTACTAAAAGTATTAACAGGTTCCAGTATTTGAGACAACAAATAGACCTTGTCCGTAATTTTAGTTTCGTAGACCAGGTCTCAGCTTTCAGCTCACGTAAAGTTTTCCTCCTGTGGGCACGTCCTGGTGAGGGTGGCTAGGGGATATTAGAGGGTAGAACCTTGTCCGTAATTTTAGTTTTGTAGACCAGGTCTCAGCTTTCAGCTCACGTAAAGTTTTCCTCCTGTGGGCACGTCCTGGTGAGGGTGGCTAGGGGATATTAGAGGGTAGAACCTAGGAAAACACATAAAATAGAGCTTGTTTTCAATCGCAGTTTCTATGCTCTGTTTTAACACTGCGTGTGCTACAGTCGTAATAGACTAGATAGAGGTCTGGGTAATTATACCTTGCCAGTACAAAAACGAGCAACAACAGAAATGCTTGTAACAAAATACAACAAACTTATCAGTGTACTCCAAATCTCCTATCTGCAATCTAGTACTCAAATATTTCCCATTAACATTTGCACATTAGAAATAGCGGAAAACTGAGAATTCTAAGACACATTAGATGTACTATACGGATTATTTAAATTATCTTGGTAAGCACCATGCAACTATAGCAGTTATACAGTCAAACATCACAATATGGTAGTGCATAACTTCTGCTTTAGTACAATCACTTTCAGTTACTAGTTAGATAACACTGTAGCTTTTTCCTTTCATGCAGTACAGTTTAGTAAATGCTATCGTGGATAATCTCACAAACGCTAAACATGTGCAATTCCAGTAATATTTGTATTCTGGATCCTAGTTAAAACTGTAACCGTTAATCTATGTAAGCAACAGCATTGACTACTTCTTCTTATGCGACAGTTACATATAACAATAGGAAAAGATATCAGCAGTTATACACAGAAATATGAAATGGGATGATTTTGAACATTACATACCCCGTAAATGCGCTTGCCTCTAGACTTCCGTAACACAGCAGTAGATTTAAAAATGGTGCTCATGCAGTGAGATAAGTAACCTCGCTTGCATCAGAGGCGGGGTTAATTCCACCCCGTACTGACCAAAGGCAGGTAAAACAATAGATATTTTGGCTCTGTTTGTTTCTTTGGGGGTAGCTCAAGAAGTGTTCTAATTGTGAGCCAGTTGTCAGATTAGGTGGTGTACTGCTGTAGTAGGAAGCTAGTACGCAAGTTTAGGAGGGGGTTACTAAAAGTATTAACAGGTTCCAGTATTTGAGACAACAAATAGACCTTGTCCGTAATTTTAGTTTCGTAGACCAGGTCTCAGCTTTCAGCTCACGTAAAGTTTTCCTCCTGTGGGCACGTCCTGGTGAGGGTGGCTAGGGGATATTAGAAGGTAGAACCTTGTCCGTAATTTTAGTTTCGTAGACCAGGTCTCAGCTTTCAGCTCACGTAAAATTTTCCTCCTGTGGGCACGTCCTGGTGAGGGTGGCTAGGGGATATTAGAGGGTAGAACCCCGTAAATGCGCTTGCCTCTAGACTTCCATAACTCATTTATGTATTTGGTACTGTTTTAGTTGTCATTTTTGCCTTAACTTGTTCTTACCCACTAAATTAATGATACAGTGTGTCAAATTCAAGAGCATGCTCAATTTACTTTTCCCTTTATGTGTCACCCTGAAATAAAAGCAAGAAGCCAAAATATACAGTTACAATAAGCATAACAGGTTTACTGAAACATGTATGATTTACATTATTTAAGGCAACACAAATCGCTGAAGTAACAGTTAAGTCAGCATATTTTAGCTGATGGAACTGGAATCTGATTGTTCTGTCTTAATATTTTAAATGTTATTTTAATGATTCAACAGAAACAATTTAATCCTAAGAACTCAAGAGCTCTGTGGCTATCATATTTCACAGATTTTGCAGTTGGGTTCGGGGAAGAACATGTTTTCACCTCATTCATCACATCTGAATCCAATTGTGGCTCCTATACTCTTTCATATAAATATGTCTGCAATAACAAAGCCAGCATAGAGTGTTTGCATACTTGCTTTTTCGGAGCATGAAGACAAGGCTAACATAAACCTGGGCTCTTGACAGCTCCTAACACACAGTAGTAAACCTTTGCAAGAGGGAGGGTTTCGTGCTGGGCTGAGGTCTTGTTCTTAGATGGAAATTTAAACCATCATTACTTAGGCTGGTGTGGTAGATTCCAAAGAACATATGGTGCTGATTGTAGGAAAATAAGTTTTCTCTTGCTGCATTGATTGTAAGAAAATAATTGCTTTCTTGCTGCATCCACAATTAACTGATGACAGATTAGTACAGACTGAAATTATCTGCTATAATAATGTGCTTGATAGAAGAGGTGTTTACAACAATAAGCTATTTATTGACTATATTTAAGAAAAATTCTGAAAGTCACTGATGTGGTCCTTACTGTATTTTGTAAAATGTAAAATTTTGTTTGTATTTCTATATGCACTGCTTTGTGGAGTCAGAAATTTCTTGGCCCTCTTACAAACCTTTTTTTTTTTCCTGTCTTGAGTAATCAGCATGTGGTAGAAGTTGTCCCACCCCTCTGAAACCCAAACACCTAACACATGCCCTAAATAAACACACTTAGTACACACACACATCTTCCTCTTATATAAAGTTAAGCAATATAACAGATGCAAACTGAAGTGAGCAATATCTGAACTGCTATTTTAAATGCACACTAAGTAGGTGTTGGCCAGTGGTTTTTCAAATGACTTCTGGTGTGCTGTAGGTAGCCAGTTACAGATCTGTTTTGCCTTTCTTGCCTTTCTTTTAAAGTACCCACATTTAAAGTTTAGTGGGCTGGAAAGTCTCCATTCCAATAGTCATATTGTTATTTTTCCATAAATGGAGATGGAATAAATGGCCACACACGAATATACAAATATGTATGGTACTTCTGTGGTGCATGAGGCTAAGATGTATGTGTCTTAGAACAAGTAAAGAACTGCAAAATGTAATAGATTACAACATATGCTAGCTGACTACAATATCCGCAAAAGTAAACATTCAACTGCAGTTCCTGGGACTCGTAAGCAAAGTATGTATATGTTCTCTTGTACTGCATAAATATTTCAGGATTCACCCAAGACAATAGTTCTTTGTATAAATTAGTCAAGCACTTTTTTGTTTTACTAAGTCATTAATTAATATATCTACTTATTTTTTTTTTAATTTTACAAACAGTAGAATTAAGTATTTTTGTCACCCTGATCTATAGAAACAGACTACTCATAAATTCTTGGGAAGTTATATCATATTGAGTACACACACAACAATCTCAGTGCACTTGCACTTTTCTGTTTGCATCCAGAACTAGATGTATAGGTTAATCCACATGAATTATTAAGTGCAAAGAAAGTCTTGCTAATTGCAAATAACTATTTCATCTATCCTGTTGTAAGTAACTATTTCTCCTAAAACAATTTTTTAAGTATGCTGGAACCACAATGACAGAAAACCAACGATGTCTTCTTCTTATGTTCACCAAACATTTTTTTATTCCACAATAGACAACAAATATCACCATAGAATCTCTTAGCGCCTCGGCCGAAACCAGCCTTTACAGAGTAAAAATCTTATTCATCAGGTTCTCCTTTTATATACACAGCATTGTTCAATTAATCAATTATAACATCCAACTGACTTAAAATCAATAAAATAAGTTTTTTTCTTAAAGCTATAACATTCTTAAATAAAACTTTGCCATTTGCATTCCTTGTTTAAACCATTAGGTTGTAAAGTATTATATTTGATAATAAAAATCGATTCTTTTTTTTCTAAGCAAATGTTTTAACATTTCCTCACTGGCAAAATATTGTAAAACCTCCTCTAAAACTGTTACTTTTAGACTTTTAGTATCTCCTAAATGTACTTTATTAAAATGTTCCACTACGGGACTTATAATTTTATTTTTCTTAATGTCCCTGATATGCTCTTTTATTCTTTCACTTAAACTTCTTTTGCTTTCACCTATATAGAAGTTTTTTACAGGAACATCCTATAGTATAAATAATTCCTCTACTTGTACAAGATAAATTTCCTTGAGTTTCAAACTTCTTATCATTTATTTTCTCAAAAGTTGGCACTATAAATTGGCAAATCGAACATTTTCCACATGGAATAGTTTCTAATCCTGTTGGACTTTTAATAATGTTTTTTTTTTGGTTTACTATATTTGCTATGAACCAAAAAATCCTTTAAATTCTGTCCCCTTTAATATATTTTTATAAGTATGCTTCAGCCCCTCTCTTTCTCTGCAATTCTGTAATTGGAATTCCCTCATTTTGTAATTCTGCTGCTGCAGATGTTCAGTTTTGTGGTTTGATAAGTAGGTTTACTACTAGTTTATAGTTGTCTCCTTGTTTTCTATGGAGATAAAGGGTCTACTTCATGTGCTCAAAGACCACTTTCTCAAAGTCAGTGACTTGAGCGTCTTGTAGTTCAAATATGCTGCTGTTCGTGCACAAACTTGAATACAAGTTTGAGCAAGCAACTGTGGAGAGGGAGTGGGTGGGAACATAGATTAGGGCAGGGGAGTTTAGGGTTAGGGAGCAGGAGGAGAGTTATATGTATAGGGAGAGGGAGTTGAGTTTTTGGGCTAGGGAGTTTTATGTTTAGATAACAGGATAAGAGTGTGACATCCCCACACTGGGCCTGTAATCAAGGAGCCTGAATCCTCACCACTGACCCTGGAGAGGGATGTGCACTTAGAATACAAATGGATACAGTATTTCCAGATGCAGACATCTCTGAATCAAGCACAATTTCCTTCAAGAGCATACAGGGAACATACTCAGCCTGAGGTCTGTATTTCTCTATATAAGTTTCCCTTCCAGGTCTCCAGTAAGACTCCCTCTGGAGTGTCCAAGCCAAGTCTTCCAGCACCCTCTCTGGAAGACCAGTGCGTGGGGTCCCTGCCCCAAGTAGCTGACACACACACACACACACCGTGAGATTTGATTTTCCACGCACACATACAAACTCCTGGGAAAGGCTGGCACAGATCTACCTGCTGTCCCCACTTCTGTCCAAAGTAGAAAGTAGTTATCACCACCACCTGACACTCCACAATCAGCTACTCTAAGGCCCTTAACAAAGGGTGTCAAATTATACTGTGTAATATTAATATTAATACAAATTGTAGTAGTTGACCAAGATGGCTAGGCCTTCTGGATTGGCCTACACAGTGTCACCAAATAAATATAAGCACTCTCAAAGGTTAAATACTTTCACAAGAATCAGCTACAATAAACTTTTAAATATATTTAATAATAAATAATAAAAGAACAAAAAAATACTGAATATATATTTACAGTAAACCACAGAGTTCAAATCACAGGAGATATTGAAAACAACATTGAGTGACAGCTCAGACAAATAAAGAAAAGCAATATCTAAACAAAGCTTCACTATATTCTTACTGAATCTAGGATAATTACTATTTCCTATTAACTTACTTGATAGAGCACAGCATAATGAAATAAGTGAGCAGTCTTTCTAGTCAGGTTCCCAGAAACAGAATACTCAATATTCAGAGATTACTCCCTGTAAAATATAATATCCAAGATGGCTTGCAGAATGACCTCAAATGGTCACCTGACTCTAGATTCTCACAGCATCTCCCTTTGGAGCTGAGACAGGAATTTAGTGTCTGTATAACATAATCGAACTTTTAAAAGTTTGAATGTCATATGGTCGACACCATATGATCGAACTTTTAAAAGTTTGAAAATGCAATAAAAATAAATAAAAAATAAATAAACCAAAGAAAAAACCTACCTGAATGGTTTAAGTAGAGGGTCAAGCCCCCCTGCACCCCCCAAAGTCCCCACTCTTTAAATATACCAACTCCGAGATTGCACTACAGTGCAGAAAAGAGAAATCTTTCCATTCCACACTGTACGGAGATCTACGTTGAAACATTCAAACTTTTAAAAGTTCGATCATATGGTGTCGACCATATGACATTCAAACTTTTAAGAGTTTGACAATGTGATATAGACATGGAATTTAGCATAGATGGCTACAATACACATCTAAATTTTATGGCAGTGAACAAAGGCTTCTTCCAGACCTACAGTCTTCAGTCCTATTCAGCATTGTGCGGTAATGTTTTAATGGTTTAACAGCTCACTTACATTTCCCTTATTTTTCTTAAATTAAGCTAGCTGGTTAATTTTTGCTGTCACATTATCCTCTATTTAAACATATTCATTTAATTCAGTTACTATAATCCATGTTATATGATATATAGCAATATATAATTGAAGTATAATGTTTATGTTAATATAGTTTGATTACTTTTATATGAATGTAAATTTGCCTATGTCACAAGTGAGAATTCAATAAAGGTGTTTGAAAAAATAATACATGTACATTTCTTTTCATTCCAGCAGGGTGCACTGTTAATACATTTGAACAAAAGCAAATCTCACAACTACATTTTCAGCACAAGCATCTATACAAATCAGTTTGATATGCAAATGACATATAATTATTTATAAAATTCCAGCTAGCTGTGCTGGCACAAGTCATACAAGCTGGCAGTACCTCCTATTGTCACAGGGAGTTTTAGGGTTAGAGAGCAGGAAGAGAGTCTTAGGTTTAGGGATTGGGAGTTTTAATATTAGGAAGTGATTGGAGAATATAGGTTTAGGGAGTGAGGATGAAGTTTTAGGGTAAGGGAGTGAGGACTATGGTTAGGAACTGGGTGGAAGTTTTAATGTTAGACTTAGGGCTCTACAGTTTTATAGGGTTGAGTGTTGGAAGGGCTAACTAGTAACTGGAGGTTAGGGTAGTGGGAGTTTGAGCTCTTGTTTTTTTGAGCAAGTGGCAGTGCATAAGTGTGTCATGAGTTATTATCATGCAAGCTCTTGTAGTAGATACAGTGATAAAGTTAAGTAGCCATTTCCATTTCTTGGGTATACTGCATAACATTTCTTGCATTAGAATCAATGGGTCCCAGTCAAAGACTATAAGGCTATTTAATATTTGACAAGCACAAAAGACACGCAAGTACGACAAGGTGCATGGACTGTACCAAATGCATACCAAACACAAAAATTGTCCAGCACCTAGGAGGTTGGAGAGAACAGCAATAGTAAAGCCTTCTTCAGTGCCAAAGTTCAAAGTCCAGGGCAACAGAATATGTAAAGCAGGGTGGCATACCATTTAAATAAAAAATAATCTAGCTGGATTGTCAGGCTAGGTGCTTTGTTTAAGCCTGGCCTTAATGAGCTTAGCTAATTTTGGTATGAACCAATAAGAACATGACTCTAATTATGTGCTTTTGTATTTAAATAAATCAAGATTTCATTGTGTGTTTTAGCACTGAAGAAGGCTTTACTATTGCCGAAACTGGTTTGCTATTATATTTGGAGTTGCCACAATAAAGAATTAGATATTCTCTCCAACCTCCTAGGTGCTGGACAGTTTTTGCATTTGGTATATAATATTTGACCCTAGGTGATCAGGTAACCTGAATGGCTGACATAAAGCCATACGTTATACACTAAGGCCATTAATCCTTTCAGTCCTACTCTGTAGCGACTGTGTTTCTTGTTATTGATTACATTTTTGTTTTGTTTTGTCAGTCTAGGAATAAGTACATGTATAGCTTCTAAATACATTCAGCCAATAATGGGAGCATGAGATTTTCATAGCAAGCACATGCACATTTACAGTCTTAGAATACATTAGTTATACATTTCAAATCTGTTCTGTCTAGCCACAGTTTTAAATGCATCACATTTATCATTGCTGAAACTAAAACCAAATAAAACCAAACCAAGTCATATTACCTTTGTGACCATCATGTTTTTTTGCAAAGAGGCTAAGGTGCTATTATATCTTTTTTTTACATGTGCATTGCAAATTGTAAAATGAGTAAATCCCAACCCAATTAATTTAAATGGACCTTGTCAGACATATAGAAATCTGGGTTGAGTTTGACCAAATTAGAGTGATCAATCACAAAAAACTCCAGTTGTTTGGAAACTCTCTTTACTCTAGTGTTTAAAAATCAGTGGGTAGTTTTTATTGCTGCAGGTTTACAGGTTCCATTTCAATCTTGGTAAAATAGCTGACCATGCAATTATAATATCAGGGTCGTTATGTCACACACACTTAGGTCAACCAAAATTTTGCTAAGGAGGATGCGCTTAGGAACGTAAATTAGATCACTGCCTCCCAAATGTATGATTAATATTTCAGGTACCCTGTTGAAATTGAACCACTTCTCCAACATTATCAACAGCTGCAGCTAGGATAAGTCTGGTTGACCTGCCCACTCAACTATTCAGCACTTTGGATCAAGTCCAAGGATATTTCCATTTACTGTTATGTAAGCTCTTTAGGCTGTTGTATAGATAAAAGATTGCCCAATCGTGAGTAGCAGACATGGACCTAAAGGGAATGTACAACATTTTAATTTTATCGGATGAAGCTTAAGTAGGCATTTGATTTCTACCATATTTCTTTGTAAATAAGACCTAACCAGAGCATAAGGAATAGCATGGTTTTCCAGGGTGATCATGATATAAGCCCTACCCCAAAAATAAGCCCCAGTTAAGACTGTCAACAACACATGATGGACGTGTTGAATTATAAAATAATATTATTGACACCCGTTGACTGAGGTTATTGTACTCTGCTCGCCGTTTTAGGACCGTTCGGACACCCAACTTCTTCCCTTTGCAGAAAGTCATAAGATTCTTTCCCTGGGAGTCCTACATGATTCTTACTGTAACTCTAATCATCACTCACACTTGATGGTTGAGATCCTTGGCCCATAAACACTGGCAGGTGTACTTTGATTGGTCAAAGTACAGACAATGCTCGTAAAGCACTCTCACTTGATAACAAATGTCTGTGGTTGTGTCTTCTTAACCATTGCCATTTTTTGTGTTGTCACTCCAGTCTCGGAAGTCTTCAATTAACCCCACCAGACAAGATGAGTGCAAAAAGAAAGAGCTATTCCATCAAGTACAAGAAAAGAATCATGGAGGACTCCCGGGGAAAGAATCTGACGGTTTTCTGCAAAGAGAAGAAGTTACATCTCCAAAAGGTCCGACAATGGCATGCAGCGTATGATAACCTCAGTTAACAGGCCAACAAGGAAAATGCTAAGAAGTGCAAGTGTGGATCAGGTCGGCAACCACTATTTCCTGAGCTGAAAGACATCATGTGTGAATGAAGCATTTGCCCTTGTAATAGCACCACAGTTAGAAATATCCCCAGAAGAATTCAAAGCATCACAACACTGGCTCGATGGCTTCTTTCAGCGATATGAACTGTCGCTAAGAAGATCAACAACACTGTTCAAGCTGGAAGATACTGAAGTTATTAAACATGCACTTGCTTTGAAGTCCTTTGTTGATCGCATCGACTTTTCTAAATACCAACTTTCCAACATGATTGTTATGGATGAAACTGCAGTGTTTATGAGCCAAGGATCTCAAACAACAATTGATCAGAGGGGTGCCTCGTGAATCTACATTCCCTCCACTGGTTACGAGAGTACATGAGTTACCTGTATTATGGCAAGTTGTCTAGATGGAAAGAAAACTCCACCTTTAATCATTAGTAAGGGCAAGAAAGATAACATTGAACATGTTTCAGGCATTTACATTCTTGAAACCAAAAACACCTGGTGCACACAAGCAGTTATAAGAAAGTGGGTCAATGTAATGCTGTCACTTGTTTTGCGAGGTGGTGAAAGAGGTCTGCTAGTCTGGGATTCAGCCAGCACTCACCGTACTAAAAACATGAAGAAATTCCATGCATGAAGAAGACTAGATAAAATAACGATTCCCGCAGGAATGACTATCTCCAGACTTTTAATATTGCAATAAACAAGCCATTTAAGGACCATTTGCGCATGGAACTCAATGACTACATTGAAAATAGAATGGAGAGAAATCAGCATGGAAACTTTGCGAAGCCTATCCTGCAAGAGTTCGTGACTTGGGTGAAAAATTCATGGGATAAAATCAGTGACAGCTGTGTTGCCAATGTACTATGAGCAGGCTAACTGGACAAGCAGTGCTCATATAAGGAGAGCTCTATTGCTAGGCATGACAGATTGGGCCCAATGGTTCTACAGGAAATGGAGTCGCGAGAAATTCAAGCTGGAATTCAGGGGTTGGAGACTTATGACAATGTTCCAAAAGAAGATGACATGATTGTATTTGAATAACTTTTCCATTACTGGGGCAACAGAATGGATTGCTTCTGCTTTCAGTTTTATTCCCCTCCTCCAATACACATGTACTGAGATTTTTCTGCACTTTCTGTTAAGCATGAAATATTGCACTGTGAAAGCCAAGGTGCAGATATTCTGAAGTTGAAATGTTTGTTGCACTGTTTATGTAGAATTTTCACACAACTGCTAACGCATTACTTAGAACTGTTGTCCAATAACAGAAACGTACCAAATAAATGTCAATTTGTAAACATGAATAAATGTTGATTTTTGTACATTAATAAATGAATAAATGTAGATTGTTGTATGGGGGGGGGAGTAAATAAGGCATCCCCTGATAATAAGCCCTAATGTGTATTTTGGTGGGGGAAAGAGTATAAGACCCAGTGTTATTTTTGGGGAAATACAGTATTTACGTGTGAATTTTAAAGCCAAATGTCATCCCCTGGCCAAGTCATATTCTAAAGGAGTGAGAAGTATAACCTTCATGTGCAATATCTCGATTAGCAATGGTTTTCTTAACACTGTGTCATCTTCTGGGGCTGTGATGGGTTGACCTTTTGGGTGTTGAAAATGGGTGTTGAAATAGCTGATGTGAACAAGCATCTGCTGAACTTTTTTGAAGTGCCAGGGCCCAATGCTAGACACCAGTGTTTCATTTTTGTGGAACAGAATTTGTTGCCCTGACTAAGTTGGTTCATTTTAGATTTCTTAATCCAGACTGAAATATGTCTATCTGTTGTCAATGCCACTGGCAAATCGGGAGACTGCACTAATTCATTGACTCTGAAGGCCCCAGCATAAAACTATGAGAATAATGTTGCCCATAATGCTACAGAATGAAAATCCATGACTGATTCTCTTACCCCTTTATTACTAGTGGCAGCAATTAAGCCCCAGTAGACTTCCTGAAGTCTCTGAAGGTAGCATGCATGTGACATCAACCTTTCTTTAATCTCTTGACAACCCAAAGTTGAGTCAGGTTGGGCAGACTTAAGCACTATGCTAACCAGATTATAGCAGTCACCTGAATATGCAGGGAGCCTGGAGAATCACATAAAGCACTCCTTTGAATGAAGTAGTGAATCATGAGGTCTAAAAATCAACGTCTGGCCTCGGTGGACTGGTTCAAGTAAAAATTTTTGAATTTCTCTATGGCTGAAGCGTAGGCTGTTCTGGTGTTTGGAGCCCATGAGTTAACTAATAATGTCAGCAGCATTCTTCTCCCAAGATCCATATTTGTGGTAGAACTGGTGTAGGAAGGGGGTAAGCTTCTGGTGCTGGCATTCTGAACCTGAAACTCTGTAGACAGGATAGACTGTCAGCTATGTTGTTCCTATTACCATGTATGTGCTTAAAAAAAAAAGTCTAGTTGATTGTTAAACTAAGTAACACTAATTGCCTTAATATTGGTTGTACCCTGTAAGACCTAGTGAACTTTCTTAGAATTTGTACAACAGCGTATCAGAATGGAACTTGAATTTTTTATCCTTAAGGTCTGCTTGCCTAATGTACATTGCTACTCATATGGTTAGAATGTCTAGGAATGTGATGCATCTCTTAACTGCCTCAGGACATGAAGATGGCCATTCAACAGAAAACCATCTGCCTGCAAAATAGCCACCCAACCCTCTGCCTGTTACTGCATCTGTGAAAAATTGTAGGGTGTGTGAAGAAACCCATCCGTTGGCCATAACGTGACCCCATAGAATTGGCCCCAAAATGTCTTCCGTTGCCTCAAATCCTCCTTTGCTCTTTTTGGGGTACTGAGCCAATGTTATTTTTTTCAACCTCCTCTTAATAGGTTAGCTAAGGACCTTGTGAATGCTCTTCCTGGCTGGATAGATTCTAATAGTGGCATTGCCTAGCTTACTCTGAATTTTGCCCCACCCAAGAAAACTTCAATGTCCAACTTCTGGCACTGAAGCTTATCGTTGGGGAATTTGAATGACTGGCTTGCTACACCTATCTCAAGCCCTAAAACACGAGGCAGCAAGAAAGGCCTTCTATCTTATCTTTATAGGGAACCCCACGGTTGTTACATAGCTCAGTGAAGAGGTCCATGACTATTCTGGGGTTTTGCTCACCTTCACTGATAATGAAAAAATCATTGAGGTAATGTATGGCTGCTTGCATTGTAGTCCTTTGTTGCCAGCACCATTGCAACACTGTACTGAATTATTCAAAAAAAATCAGACAAGCACCAGAACATCCCATTAGCATAGCTGTGTCAAAATAAAGATGTTCTCTAAAAGACAACCCCAATCACAGTCAGTCCTGTTCTTGGATGGGTAACAGTCTGAATGACGACTTAATATCAAGTTTCCCCTAACCATGGCAAACTAAATGATCTAATAATATCTGTGGCCTTGTCTAATATGACATATTTTACCCTTGTATCTTCCTTGGCAATAGAAACATTAACTGAATGCACTGCTGGATGGGAAAGCTGATGGATCAAACAAAATTAACCCTCTTTTTTTCTTTAGAATTAAACTTATTGATAATGTTGTGAACTGTTTCCAATGAAGTGGCTGAGAATGGACCGATCATCCTGCCAGCTTGTTTTTCTTCCATGAAGATGTTTGATATAATGCCTTCCTTCCCTATTATCGACTTCAAATTCTTGAGTAACATTTTATTAAAAGGGGCAATGAATTTTAAAAAAAAACTTTGGGCAATTTCATGTACCAAACTGTGAGCTGCCTTGTGATCTGGGTAACCTTCCAATTCTTGAGCTAGTGCTTCACTTTAATAGGCAAGTGGGTTGCCTTTTTGTTGACTATCACATTGATAAGTGGAACATCTGGAAGCTAAAAAGGAGGACCTCCCTTAAAAAGGGGATATTCGCTTCAAAGAGGTCACTTTATCCCTATCGCACGGTGCTGCAGGTGGCTTGGTATGGCTTAAATGTGTGAAATCACAGTCGAACCAAAAACATCTGCCAGTATTGAAAGTCCAACATGTTTTAATATCTTAGGATTCTTGCTTATTATTTGACTGTTCTTAGATTTTTCTAATATGGCACTCAACCAAGTATCTGATAGCCTTATTCATTACTGTTAGTTTCTTAAATTTCTGATCATAAACTAACCAAGCTACTCCCCCTATATATGATGAGCTTCCCTGATTGTCAACAGATATGAGATTAGTTGTTGTTGTGTTGTGTCTTTCGGCTTTCCCCGGTTAGGGGTCGCCACAGCAGAACTCCGGTCCGCTAATGATTGGCAGTTGATTTTTACGTGCCAAGTTGCCAGCCCTGACGCACAACCTTCAACGAAGGTACGCCCATTCACGCATGTCTCCACGCAGAAGACTCTCTAGCTGAGAATTGAACTGGACAGTAGCAATGCCAAATGAAGGTCTCTTTCTATTAGCACGGGTGAGTAGATTAAGCAACCTGATACCAAAACATCCCAGTTGTTTAACAGTTGCCAACTTACCTAGTGCAGCTAATGCAGCCATAAGATCTTTAGATCTTGACTTCTCTGACTCTGTTAATCTATGTTTAACATCAGCATCTGTTAATTCAAACACACCAATGTATTCTCCCTTAACAATTTTATCTCTTAACTGTTTTTGAAATATGAACAATGCAGTGTGACCCTGGGGCACTTCTCTCAGTTGTGGAATGCGGTGGCACACTGCTTAATGCTGGTATAGGAGATAACATATTGGGATCCTTGTGACGCCCATGCACTTGCGCAGCAAAGAAGGAGCCTCAGTTCTCACCACTAACACCAGTGAGGGATGTCCATATAGGGAAAGGATAATAAATACACAGTAAAGCACAATTTTCCTTAAGAGCACACAGAGATCACAGTCAGTCTGGGGCTGGTTTCTCCCTTTCGCTTCAGGTCCCCAATAAGACTCCCCACTGGCACAGCTATAGGGTCCAGATCTCAGCTTAGTGGGCAAGCTAAAACCTCCAGCACCCTCTCTGTCCAACAAGTACTTTGTGTCCCTGCCTAAGCAGCTAACACACACACACTTTGAGATAAGAGTTTATACAACTACACAGACATTCCAGGGGAAGGCTGGCACAGGTCCTCCAGCTGTGCCCCTTTTACCTAGACTATATGGTAAAAATCACTGCCACCACCCAGCTAATATTTATCAGCTACTCAAAGCCCCTTATTAAAGGGTGTCCAATTATTACTTTGCAATATTATTATCCAAATGGTAAGTGTGACTGAACAGCAAAGCTTATTTGGAGTGACTTGGTACAGTACCACTCTATATATATATATATATATATATATATATATATATATATATATATATATATAATTTATGTGTGTGTATATATATATATATATATATATATATATATATATATATATATAGATATGTGTGTGTGTGTGTGTGTGTGTGTGTGTGTCTATATATATATATATATATATATATATATATATATATATATATATATATATATATATATATAATGTACTCTAGATCTTAAATTATTGCTACACAAAACAGCCAAAACACCAGAAAGGTTTGAAAATATTTCATAATAAATAATAAAAACACAACACAATACTTCTTACTACACAGTGCTAGTCAAGAGTTCAGAGATCACAAACAAATGTTTAAAATAATACAGTAGTAAAGTTCTGACATCACAGAAAAACACTTAGTTTAATCTTCCTAATTCCTAGCTATTTCTAATAGAAAACACTAAAGTCTAAGATCCTACTTACATATAGACACAGGCAGTGCTGGTGATGTTGCATGTTCTCAAGACAAATGCTCAATGCTCTCATTCTTTCTCTCCTTAAATTGATAACACGGTACCACTGATTCATTTCAGATTACACCATTTCTTTCTGGTTCCCAGGCTAACAGACTCTCATAGGTTAATGCCCTATTGATCTTGCAGCTGGTCAGGAAGCCAGGGCAATAAAAGAAATTATACATGCAAATTCTAGCCATTAACTCAAGCCTCAAGACAATAGCCAGGATTCCTTCATCCAGACATATCGGCTCCAAGCCATGAAATGCTTGACTTATCGTCTTTGTTACAGCAGAGTGCACTGTTGTTACATTTTTGCAGTTCTACATTTAACGCCATTTGTTTCCCATTTAAGAGAACACGCCTGTGGCTTATATTAATATTTACAAATGACAGAATTATCTACAAAATTCTTTCTGGCTAGGCTAGGCCTTGACCTGTCTTCACAATCCTGTTATCACTGTTCCCTTCTATAGCTATGTCATTTTGTGATTGGGTAGTGACCCCTTGCCCTGACTGACCTGACTATTAGAAGAAGTTTGTATTGTAACAGGTAATGCTTTTCCCTGATGTACCACTGGAAATCTAAACCCTTTCCCAAGACCATATAAAATAATCTGCCCTTGCTGCCATCAGGTAATGACTCTAACAATTCCTGTTAATATTCTTGTCTACGAGCCCACCCCCCTTCTATTTTCATCATTACTTTGTGTTTCATTACCTGTTTCTTCCGGAGTGTTTGCAACACTAGCACTTTTTGTTGGACTGTCTGAATTGAATATACCATCTAAAGCCTTTTGAGCTTTCTTCCTGATCTTCTTGGCTAAAACCTCAATTAACTGGGATGAATATATTCTGGCTACTGTACTCCCCCTCTTGAAATTGATGGGAATATATTACCATTTGCTTCTAATTCTTGTAATAGCTTGTCTGTCTCTGAAGTTATTCTTGCCCACTGTGACTTTAAAGACTACAGGATTAAAGCGCCTGTAATGCAAGTACAACAATTATACCATTGAAATAAAGCAGTTACAGAGTTATTCCCAATGTAATGACTAGCCTAACTTTCTGTGAATTAAATGCCTATGGTAATAGCTAACAGTGGGAGTGCTCATGATTCTTACAAAAAATGGAAATTGAAGATATTATTGAAACTTACTTATAAGTTAATCTGTGCCCTTCCAGCCTTGAGCTGTTAGCTTATTTATTACTTAGTGTAACTTTTTTCATACTACCATAGCTATGCTGTTTAAGGTGGTTAAACAATTTCAATTCTTTCCTATCTTCCCTACCTTCCTATCCCCACTAATACTTTTTCTTCACAATATGCATCACACTTCTACACGTTATCTTCACACTATACATCAAACTTCAAACACACTATCTATCGATCTTTCTCTTCTATAGCTCATAAACTCTAGTCTTCAAACACTGCCCTTCTATTTTATTTTAGAGTAATTCCCATCCTACCCCATCTGCTTTTCCCTCACCCCTCACACCCCCAAACCCATCCAAATACACCATTCATCATCACCTGTACTTAAGCTCTTTAACAAACTATATTAGACTCATACTAGACAGGATCTCACTGTCTCTCTCCGGGGACATTCACCCCAACCCTGGCTCTACCAATGCCACACTGAGCTCTCATCTCAATCTACCACATTCCCCCACCCCCAAGAATTTTCATTTTATTACAATCAATGCCCAAACCTTAGAAATAAAATTCCCATTCTCCACTCTTGGCTGTCCCATAACCAACTTGACGTTGTTGCCATCACAGAGACCTGGCTTAATTCTAATATAAGAAATAATGAAATTCTCCCACCAGGCTACCAAATGCTACGCTCTGACAGACCCAACAAAAAAGGTGGTGGAGTAGCTATACTCTACTCCTCTTCCTATTCTGTTACTCCCTACACCAATCACATTCCTATATTTGCCAGTTCTGAACTCTGTATTGCCCTCCTTAAACTCAGCAAACACAAATCCATATGCATTACTGTCCTCTATTTTCCTCCAGGCAAAAACATCTCTATACTTGAAGACATACTTTCCTGGTTTTCAACTAACATCAAAAACTAAACAGTTATATAAGATGATGTAAACATAAACTGAGCCATGATAAACTCTGAATCCCCCTCCCTAAATATCAACCTCTATAACTACACCCAATTAATAAACTCTCCTACCAGGCCAAACAAAGGTGTAACTTCTGCTATCATCATTGTCTGGATCTTAGTGTCTCATTCAAACTTTATCTCAGATATTGGCACCTTTCCTGACTCTCTCAGCGACGACTTGCCTGCATTTGCTGACCGTCACTCCTCTCCCCCTCAAAAACAACACCAGTATGTACAATCTCGTTACCTCTTCAATTTCAACCCACAAATATTCGTAGACTGCCTAAAAGTAATAGATTAGTCACCCTTAAAAACCTTGCCTCTTGACAATGACATTGATTACTTTAATAAACCCTTCCTGAACCTTCTTAATAACCTTGCTCCACTAAAAACTAAAGAGTTAAAACTTCATCCTCCCCTTGGTTAACCAAAGAAACTAAACAAATCATGCACCTAAGGAAAAAAGTGGAAACTTTACCATCAAAATAAATTACCCCATGTCCTAACATAAGTCAAACAACTCCATAACACTACAAAAAAGCTAATAATCAAGGATGAAAAATCATACTACAGTAAACTTCAATCAGAAAACTTATCCAACCCAAGAAAATTCTGGGAATGTATCTCCTGCCTTCTCCATCCAGGCAATAAGGATAATCCATCCCCTAACCTAAACCTTAGTGATCTATAAAATGCCTCTAACTTCAATACCTTCTTCATAGAATCCATAGGTAAACTCACCACCAGCTTCTCTCACCACTCTCAGCTTCCTCCCCTAACCAACCCCTCTACATATCCACACAATCTGACTACCCTACTCCTACTTTTAGCTTCTCTCCTGTCTCTATAAGCAAAATAAAGAAAATCCTCCTTCAACTCAAATCATGATCCCCTGCCCCAGATAATCTACCTTCAACTTTCCTCAAATTGTCTGCATACAGCATTGCCCATCCCATCTCTATCTTACTAAACCAATCCATACTAGAATCATACGTCCCCTCCATAAAGGAGGCAAAAACACTGACACTTCTAATTTCCGGCCCATAGCCATCCTATCCCCACTATTAAAAATCATGAAGAAATGTATTCAACCCCAAATGATGTCCTATATGACCCAAAACAATGTACTAATCCCTACACAAAACGGTTTCCGTCCCGGGCATAGTACGATCACTACCTTCCTCTCCTTTCTACACTCCATAAACCTTCCTCATGACTCTGGCAAAATAGTTTCTACTCTGTTCCTTGACCTCTCTAAAGCCTTTGATACCATTTCTCACTCCTTACTATTATCCCAACTCTCCTCTCTCAACCTCTCCCCCCCACCATCACCTGGTTCACCAGCTACCTCTCTGAAAGACAGCAAGCCTTCAAATGGAAAAACTCACTCTCTTCCTTTCTACACACCTCTTCCAGAGTTCCCCAGGGTTCCATCCTCGGCCCCCTCCTCTTTAACATCTTCATTAATAACTTCCAGCCACACTAATTCAATATGCTGATGATTCGATCATTATCTGTACAGCAGACACCCCCTCTGACCTACTTCTCAAACCTCAGTTAGCCTTTTCTAATACCGAGGCATGGATGCATAGTAATCACCTTGCCTTAAATGCCAATAAAAGAAAGTGAATGATCTTCTCCCCATCCAAAAACATCAGTATAGACAAAACCTCTTTTACAGTAACTGCTCAGAATAACAGCTTCATAGAAATAGTATCACATACCAAACTGCTCGGTGTCATAATTCATAAAAATCTAAAATTTGACATCCATATCCAAACTAATATCAAAAAACTCACCAAAGACTAGATCTCCTGTATAGACACAATCATTACGTTACCCCCTCCACCAGACACACCCTTACCTCGACTTCTTCCCTCTCTTATGTATGCCGCCCCCCTATTCACTAATCTTCAGCTTGGCTTATAGACCAAGTTGGAAGCCTGTTATAATAAAACCTCCAAATTTGGCACCAACTCTAGAAACTCATGTCATCACTGTCTCTCGCTCCACTTCCTAAATGGCTTGAACTTCCTAACTACCTCACACTCCTTAGACTTACTACTACTCACAAGCACATATTCAAACCTTCTAGTTGTCCTTCTCTGTCCACCTCTTTAAACCCTTTCATTCCAAACCTCTCTCTAAGATCACAAAACCACAATATTTGAAACATATATAAGCCTCGTCGGCCCCCTAGCCACCTACTATTATCCTGCTGCATAGCTAAACTCTGGAAGTCTCTCCCTACTACCCTTCAAAATACTCAGAGCCATTCAAATTTCAAAACTCTTCTCCAGTCTCACCTCCTTTCAAAGTGGGAATGTTCCTGTATCCCTACCACATAAACTCTTTAACACTATCTCCTATGTGCTATATACCTCAACCTTCTATCACTGTGCTCTCTTACCCTTTGCCTGTACTTCCTCTCCTAACCTATACATCATAAACTTCCCCCAACCTACTCCTTTTCTCCACTATATACTACCTTTTACCTCTCCCACCTCACCTTCTTCTCTCTGTCCTCTTCTTATATTTCTAACTTCCAAAAAAAAAGCTTGTTTTTTTATCTGTACATAAATGTTTTACTTATATGTCTTTTCATCTGAAATGCCTGTACTTTTAATATGTTTACACTACATGAATCTCATTTTTGTAAATCATTACCTAGGATTAGAAATGATATGTCTTTTTTTAACAAATTGTATATTATCTCTGTATTTTTCACTTCTCTTCTCCTGTATTTACTTTTGTATAACTATTGTAAAATTGTCTATATTCTATGGAGCTTTTTTCCCCGGGCCTCCACTGAAAACAGGCTCTTCTAGGCCCAGTGGACTATTCCGGTCATCAAACTGTAATAAATGAAATAAAATAATTAATAGTAAATATTCACTGCAGAGGGCACACTTAGGTACTTGAGTTTATGGGTAATTACTAGGCTAGTTGTCTTTTGTAGCCATTTTGAGCTTACTTAATTATGCAAGTTCCCTCAAAGGTGTGAATAAAAACCCAGTATCTTGTGTCTGTGAGATAAGTGCCCTAACAATTCCTAACCTGATATATATATATATGTATGTATGTATGTATGTATATATATATATATATATATATATATATATATATATATATATATATATATATATATATATATATATATATAGGGTCTACTTTGACCCACTAAATTTATATTTTTCCAAAAAGGCAATGCTGCGACTCCATTTTTGCAAAAGTGCATTTATCCGAAAATGCACTTTCTGAATAAATCTGTTCACCGAGCAGCAAAATAAAAAAAAAAACTACACTAAACACATTTATGCAGGGGTGCAAGCCCCCCTGCACTTCCCATGTGGGGGGGCAGCATCTACCCCATCCCCATTACTTATATATTAAGGACAGCGCAGTGGTGCAGCAGTAGTATTGTCACCTCACAGCAAGAGGTTCTCCGGTTCGATTTTCAGCTTGGGTGCTTTCTCTATGGAGACTGCATGTTCTCCCTGCATTCCTGTGGGTTTCCTCCAGGTGCTCCAGTTTCCTCCTACATTAGAAATACATGCATCTTGAGCATTTCTCCCCGGGCATCCATTGAAAATTGGCTTTGTTCCAAGTCGGACTTTCCCAGTTAACAAATGCTAAATAAATAAATCAATATTCTAACTCCGAGATCACACTACAGTGAAGTTAAGGGAATAGTCCCTTATCCTTACTGTGCCGCGATCTTCAACAACAAGCTCATTTGCTGTTTGGTGAACATGTTTTTTGCAAAAATGGAGTCTCGGAATTCCTTTTTTTGAGAAATGTAAATTCAGGGGGTTCAAAGTAGACCCATATATATATATATATATATGTATATATATATATATATATATATATAGATATATATATATATATATATATATAGAGAGAGAGAGAGAGAGATATAAATATCTATATATATATATATATATATATATATATATATATATATATATACACACACACACACACACACACACACACACACACACATATATATATATATTATATATATATATATATATATATTTTTTTTTTCTTTTTTTTTGCTGCTCTGGCTCGGAGGGGTTAGGGATAGAGGGAATGTATCAATATTATTGTTTTTGTGCAGTTAATTAAATGGGTTGGCTATTCTCCTTTGTCATTATATTACTTTCATTTTTTTCTTTATTTATTTATTTTAAGGGATTTGATTCCTTACCCTACTCATAGATCTCAACCATTAACGGACAAGTCTCAACAAAATCAGAAATAAATCCAAAATTAATCAGGGAAATCTGGTGCATTTTTAAAATATTAGTACTATTAACTTGAGATATTACCAGAATAAGAGAATATGATTTTAATAAATACATTTTCTGAAGTAATGAAGACTATAACTCTAACTACTTTATTATTCTTTTTTTTTTAATCTTTGCATTCAATGTTGTACTTGTATAGGGCATTTCCTTTTTGTTGTATACATATGTTCATAACTTCGCTGTCTTAATGCCCTCTCCGTCTTACCAACAGAGAACGCAGTATAGGACATACATTCTGCAAAATAAACCACACCAACTGTACTGCAGCTAAATCTCCCATTTCCACTCAAGACTCTGGCATAAGATGCTATGGTAATACTGGAAGCTTCCTAAATAAGACAACACTGTGGGCAAGCACAGCATTGAATGCAAAGATTTAAAAAAAATGTTATTTGTGCTTAAAAAAGTCCCCACTGATATTAGAAGAGGGGACTGGAATTCTTATTTGGAAAAGAAAAAATTGCTGTGGGAAATAAGATTAAATGCCACTCAATACCCTGGAATAAATGATAAAGTTCCAATTAATAGTGTATTAGTATTAAAGTCATGGAAATTAAAAATAAAAAAAACTATTTATAAGCAGTTTTTATAAACAGTTTTACAGTACTGATTGTTTTATAAGGTTGTACTTTGTATGTTTGTTTCTTTCGGCTTTTCCCGGTTAGGGGTCGCCACAGCGGAACTCCAATCTGCTAATGATTGGTAGTTGATTTTTATGTGCCGAGTTACCAGCCCTGACGCACAACCTTCAACGAAGGTATGCCCATTCACGCATGTCTCCATGCAGATGATGCTCTAGCTGAGAATCGAACCGGACAGCGTCTTACTGTGAGGCAACAACGCTACCGCAGCACCACCACCTCGGAATGTATGTATTTATATTTATTTAATGACATGATTGCTTTGTATTCATTTTTTGCTGTCCTGTTCCCTTAAGAGGTGCTTAGTTGAGTAATTGAAAGTTTTAATTGAATACATTATAAAAGGAAAAGGATTACATGAGGTATTTTATCTGATGAAGTCTGATACTTTAATTGATGATCATGAAAGTTCTGATCTTTTGAAATTTTTGTACTATTAAAAGTCCATTTATTGCTTGACCATGGCTGGACAGCATTTTTTTTTTATTTTGTGATTGTGAAATGTTGAAGAATATTTTGTTGGTTAACTTGCAAATGTTACAAAACTCTGACCTGAAGACATTGTATCTACTCTGAAATAACAGAAATAATTTCATGAAACTCAAATTTCTAACATCACCGTCTCAAAAAATCCCCCAAAAAACATATCTATAGTTAATAGTCATCAAGGCTGAGGGAAGCAATGTTACTGCTGTGAAACACAAATAGTTTCTTGTGTAGAAGCAGAGCCTCCTCATCATGGTACCAAGCTCCTTTTTGTCTCTCCACATCTTTTCTGGTTGCAAACCTTACTTCCTCCAGTCACCGTTGTTTTCTTATGCTTATACAAAACAGCCCTCTTTCCACTTAAATTTCCCGTCTTCTGTGGTTAGCCATCACCCTAAGCCTTCCCCAGCACATTTCCTTTTTCAGCTTTATCCTTTGGTTTCAACAGCTGTACCAGCATTCTAACAAGATAAAGAACAGATAGAAAAACATTCAGACATCTTCCTGTATTTGCTCCAAAAGCTTGCTCCTTTCTATTTTCTTCATTCCATTTTTTTGCCCTTTTCAGTTTGTTAGCAAATAATGGTTTAATTACTGTTGCAATATGCACAAAACAACATTACTGTTATAGTTTATTAAATATGCATGAAACAATGTTTATCTGACATTTTTTCCAGAAATGACAAAGTCTTTCTCTAGCCCCACAGTCATGTCAGTCAGTACATTATTAGTTCCCTTATTTTTGTCCCTCCTTATTCTTCATGGTACCCCCTATTCCCATGTATCTTATTCTTTCTTTTATCTTCTCCAAATCCCACCTGTAAAACAATATTTAACCATGTTTCATTTTTTTCTTTGCTGCTTGATGCTTACTGCCCTAGCACACTGTAAGCCATCTACAAGCATTTGTGAGATAGATGTTTTCTTCCCCAACCCTGATAAACAAAGTCTAACACTTCCCCTTATTCACCTCAATAACTCAGTTATTTTCCTGTTACGTTAAACTTTGTAAATCCCAAGGATCATATGGAATTTGAATGCTGGTTTTCAACAAACTGCCATTTCCCCTTCATTACTATCCACAAGGGATCACTTCTGTGACCCCCAGGGATCACTTCTGTGGCTCTGCTCGACAGGGGCACAGGAAAATAACTTTCTTGGGTGGCGAAAGCCAGGGTACATTTTTTGGCTAGGCTTATATAGGCCCTAGGGCCAATAGCCTAGTACCTACCTATGAATCTATGAACAAGTACCATTACCTGTCTTTGTGCTTGTTTGTGTTTTCTTTTATCCCATGTTTATCTATTTCTCATTCCACTTTACCTGACATCTGACATCATAATTCTAATAATGTTAACAATGGTACTTTAGTTCTGGAATTTGTTAGTCTTTCCCATGCAGCCTTCATACAATGCCGCACATTGACTCTAGGTAAAGTCTTTTTTAGTTATTAATCACTACCAGTTCTGTTCAGCCCACGCTATAAAATTTAATTAAGTTATTGAATGCTCCACTTCTATACCACTCAACCTCTTAGCACACAAGATATCTGGACAAAGCCAAAAATAATGGGGGGACAAAGGCGTGAAAATAGGGGAAAATTTTAAATATTGCTCTTATAAACGTAGAACGTTTCTAGAATAAATGTTTTTTGTGTTACCATGGATTTTCTGAATGATAAGAAGTCTAAAACTCAGGTGTTTGCCATTATTTAGTGAAGTCAATCCTCATTGCTTTGCCAGAAAAAAACACAACTTTTATGACAAAAAGATCAAAAATGTGAGGCAAAAATCTGGACAGTTGAGAGGCCTGTCCCCTTCCCATCATCCTTATTCATTCATTCTTTTATTTTCTGATCTACATTTATCCTATTGAGGCTCAAAGGGGATATGCAACCTATCCTTATACTTGGCAGAAGACACAACTATTCATGGTCAAGATGCCTGTCCATTGTAGGACAGAGACACTTTCTCTCTGGCTCTCTCATACACACACACACACACACACACACACACACACACACACACACACACACACACACACACACACACACACACACAGACAGACACACACACACACACACACACACACACACACACACACACACACACACACACACACACACACACACACACACACACACACACACAGTCACTCACACACTCACTGCATGCCCACCCACTGATAGTGTTGTGATTCACTATTTCATCTACAGTGACTCCTTAGGATATGAATGAACTAAGAGCACTTGAAGAACAAAAAAGAAACATTCAAAATTTAAAATTTGAAGAAACATTTTTATAATGATCCCTTTTTCTTACCATTTGGACCAGTTGATTACTCTCCTTTTGCCAGGCATATCTAGTGCATTTTTCATCACTTTCAAATCTCTCCCTTGTTGCTTATTCCTCTAAGATATTGTCTCTCATTGTCTCACTGAAATTACACATTTAGGTACATTGCAGCTACCATATCCTTCCTCTCTATTCCCCTTCTACTTGTATTTAAACTTCTCCTGTCTAGTTTCCCTTCTACTTATTTCAGTTTTCCTCAGTTCTGTTGTCCTTGAGCTTACACACCACTAGTCTTCTCTGTTATCCTTTTCTATAATATACTGCAATTGCATTGCAATGTTGCCAATGTATTCTGTGGATCGCCCCATACTAGACTATTTCATCATTATTCCTCTTGCCTGTTGGAGATATATCAGGTGTCCTTCACTTCTCCTATTGATTTCTTCAGTTCTGGGAGTTCTGCACTGGAATTTTATCAGCAGAGCATGACACCTGTTTCTCAGGTTACATAAACCTTCCAGTTCCATGGTAAATGAAGAGGCTGTGGCAATGTCTTGGAAATCTTACTCATGGGATGTCCATTGAGTAACTAACGAGGATGGATGAGCCAAACATGGGAGCACCTGTTTTGTTTTAACCAATGCTTAATCCTCTTGGAAGGATCTTTTAGCATCATCCAGTTCCTGTGAGCAGTCTTCAATGATCACTGAGCTGTTTGCACTAACTGTAAGGTCTCTTGTGGGAATCATTTTCTGTAGCATATTCATGCAAGCAGCATAGCATTTAGTTTGCCACATCTCCCTGCTTTGAGTCACCCTTCTGTGTTGTCTTTCAAAGTTCCATAGATTAGTATAACTGCCCTTGTGGGCCATTTTAGGCCTAGCTAAATTTCCCTAACCAAAGATAAGAATTTAGCCATGTATCTTGTGTCTGTGATGTAAACATCTTAACCATTATACCACCCTAACCCCTAAAATGCCAGGCTATCACTCTGCAGGTTATAAGCTTAGCCAACAATCAGAAGCCAGAATCAAACCCTGTACCTTGTATCTGTGACATTAAGACCTTAACCATTATATCAGCCCTTTCCCATCATTGTATCAAATCCTGGTGGGACCTGTGGATTAGTTGCAATCTTCTTTTGGAAATATATGTTCAGATCCATCTAGAGGATGGTTAATGGGACTTCTTTGATCTGGAGACTAGATCCTTTGGATTTGATTTATGTTTTTCTATCATTGTTTGTACCATCTAAGTCCATCTAAGGGCAATTTAAAATATACAGCATATTTGTGTTAAAAATGAATTACTATGTATAGTTTCCCAAATAAAACATTGTTGGGCTATGACAATACAACATTGGAACATCATGAATGAATTATTCACAAGCCCTCATCATTGTCCAGTGCACAAATAGTACAAAGTGTGTAACTTTCAACAAATGATTTAACATGAATGAATTTAAAAAATCTGCTCTTTTCCATATTTAAGAAGTGTGTTATGTTTTATTTTTATGGTTGGACTCCAGATTTTATGTTTGAAGGTATACTGAAATTTTAATAAAACTCTAACTTCTCTTTATATCTATAACTTGAACTCTTGTACTTCTCCATTACCTGCATCTGTATTACAGCATCAGAATGAGTGGAACAATCCTTGCTTTTAATGTCTAATAGGAGGAACGGTACACACCATCAGTGCATGACCTTTCCCATTGTCAAATATTAATGTAATACATAACAGCAATCCCAGCAAGTGGACAAAGCCCTAAACCATGAGGTCTGATGTAGATGTGTTACCTTCATTACTCACACTATGTAAAAAGCAATACCTGTATCTCTAGAAATAAAATCACATTGAAAAAAGTGTCAACAAACTTTCAGGAAAGAAGGCAAGACATGCTTTAACCTTGTAAATACATATTTTTGCAGGAAAACACATAGAGAGCTAGAACCTGATAATAAAATTAAAATGCATGTTTACATCATAAGAGTAGGAGAGGGTTTAACATAGAATCAGCATGATAACAATTGACTCCATGGATTTGTAAAAAGGATCAGACTACTCAGATGATGATGAACACAGTGCATTAAATTTCAGTAAATTCAGCAAAATGAAAGTGCATTTGGTCAGATTTCACCCAGTGTTAAGACAGGGAAAAGGGAGCCATCTTGCAAACTTCATCTTGCCCCCTCAGAGTTCAATAACCTACTGCAAAGTGCTATGATCTGGGAGTTTTCAAATAAAGTTAATTGTTGTCATCATGCTCCCTTGGTTATATGAGGGATTGATGTTCAATAACCCAGTGCCTGATCAGCTGTCATTGCCTCCATCTACCCTATATCTGGCTGAGCTGTGGTGAGCAACTGGGGTAGGCTACCTGCCTGTAAGGGACCAGACCCCCCCATCCCCCAGCAATTCTACCCACTTACCTCTAACACAGTTTGTATCAGAGCAGCAGAGCTCATGGCTCAGCAGCTTTGAGGTGCCATCATGACATGCAGAAGGGAGATACAAATAGAAGGATGTTGTTAGTGGTGATGTGTCACAACTGGTATACATTGTTGAACAGATGACAAAGTAGAAGTCCACTAACCTCATAGTGCCTTTAGTCTCTGATGCCACCTACAGGAGCTGGAGGCATTGTCCTTCCACTCTGCCTGTGCTGAAAGACACAAAGGACATACAAGCCATCACATACAGGTGTGGAGGAGATACAAACAGCAGAGTAAATCTATAACCACACATGTATGTGAAAGCAGGTAGAAGCCTGAAATGGTGACCATAGCCTTCCATATACACTATGCTACCATGAGTATGCCAATAAGTCAGAAGTAAGACATGATGCTTACAACTTGAGAAATAAGTTGTTCTGCCATAAGTATATGCAATGATTTGGAAACATCGACACTACCAGATCCATGCACTATACAGCATAAGCATGACATTATGGCCTCGAGCACACAGAGGCACAGCCATGTACCCTACCAACCAAAACTTCATAGTACTCTGATACTATTACTGTCAATGAAAGCACATACAGCAGGCAGCCATTCACCTTCAACAGCCAAACTGTTACAGCCTGGAATCCATATGATGGAAAAAACTATTAGAAACCATGCTCTGAAAGGTAGAACTAAGTTTTAAATTATAGCAGAAAATTCATAAGAAATTTCAGATACTTACAATACCATTATGGCCATTCCTGTCTCATGTTGGCTTTCTATGTCCAGAGACCTTCAGGATGATGGCACTATGTTACCATATTGGTGCAAACACTGCCTACTTTTATAGGTGATGCAGGTTGGCCTTGCCAGCTAGTCTGCCAGGTTATGGCAGGTATCTGCCTTGCTGCATGTCCTTGCATAATGCTTCCAGAAGCTGCTTCCTGAGCTGGTTGTGCAAGATGTACTATGTGCTATTACTTTCCTTTGCAGACCAGGAAGGTCCTCTCTATAGGGTTCTAGCATCAAAGCTGTCACCATGAATATACAGAAAACCAATAGGACAACCTGTAATTCACAGTTTATGATCTTTTGAAGCACATATCAGTGCATCTGTGTATCATGGTACACACACACACACACACACACACACACACACACACACACACACACACACACACACACACACAACTTGCATGCATGAGTGGGAATGCACTGCATTCTAGTGACATGCAGCAGAACATTTCTATGCCTTATTTTACCGATATATCTCTGTAAAACATAGTGATTTATAGAGAGAGAGTTGAAGTGTAACTTCATTAGGATGGGTTTATGTTCGACTACCGAAAAAGATAAAACTCGAACAGCTAAATTTCGAACGGGACACAGCGAAAAGGAAAATTAGCAAACAATGAGAACATCAAAAATAAATGCATCGAATGGTCATAGTTGGTCAACAACCAGGAAGTAACGCAATGTATAAGGTAAGTAAAGGGAAACATTTTTAAATTGCTCTATTCTCCACTGTAGTGCGATCTCAGAATTGGTATATATAGTTGAGGGGTGTGGGGGGGGGGGTGCAGCATAGATTGGTTGTGTTTGCGATGTTGCCTGACTATGGCCATTCGATGCATTTATTTTTGATGTTCTCATTGTTCACTATTTTTCCATTTCACTGTGACCAATTCAAAATTTAGCCATTTGAGGTTTACCCTTTTCGGTAGCCGAATATTTACCGATTAGGATATATATGGTGAAAATTCATTTAGATTAATAATGTTTACTGCGATTGTGCCATGTTAGAAGCTGAACCATGCAATAAGAAAGTTGAACAGCATAATGTCTAACCAGCAGCATGGAAGCAGCATTTCCACAGAAAAGAATACAGAGGAGATACACAGCGATCTGCACTTCAACACTGTCATACAAATTTGAGGAATAACCTATGTTAACAATACTGTGAGTGTGTTACCAGTATATGTCTGCACTGTGTGTCCCTGCAACCTGCAAATTCAATTATTAATGTGTAGCTGATGTCATTGTCTTTATATCACTGTATCTGTGGGATGGCAGCCCAAAATTAAAGGACTGCTTCCCCCTGTACTCAGTTCTAGGATGTATGTCACTAGTGCTACATACATATGCATATCTGTCAGAGCAAAGCCTATGGCAATATTGATGTCATAATGTACGAGTACTAATCAGAAGTATGCTGGCTTGCAATACCTACCTGCAAGTATAGAATGTGGCACATATGTACCTACATACATCTATACACACACACACACACACACACACACACACACACACATATATATATATATATATATATATATATATATATATATATATACACACACACACACACACACACACACACACACACACACACACACACACACACACACACACACACACATATGTATACAGAGAGAGAAAGAGATAACTGTATCAGTGAGACAACAGCCCAAACAAACAGAAGTGCCTCCCTCTCTGCCATGAGGACCTGTTGCATCACATTGTGTCACACATGCAGTGCCATCAACCCCCACTTTTGCTGTGTGTGAAGAAACAGGTGACTTACACAAACCGGTGGGCCTCTGTACTTTATACAGCCATAAACATTTCTAGGGCCACCCCAAACCTCCTCACATTGGTTACCACTGGGGTGAACCACTGTCCATACCACATTGCCTTCATAGCTGTATGTAACCCTGTGCTGTTGTGTATTGTCAAACAGAGCTACATTATCTCATAGCTAGTCAGTCTCCCCAGGTATCACTCTCCTGCAGCTACTGTCTTCTCTCTTTCTAGGTATACTCAAGTTCTACAAAGGAGTAGGACGGCAGAGAACCATGATCTACTACATGCACATGGGACCTGTGGAATGTACCTGTTGGTGAGAGGGAGTGTCTATCAGCCTCTAGGAAACTAAATGTGTCACCATACCTGCAAGAAATCTGGACAAAGCCATAAATAATGGGGGACAAAGGCCCAAAAATAGGGACAATTTTTAAATATTGCTCTTACAAACTTAGAAAGTTGATAAAATAACAGGTTTTGCATTTGTTTGAATTTTCTAGAGAGTATGAAGTCCAAATCTCAAATGTCTGTGATTATTTTTTGACTTCAGTCCTCAAAGATTTGGCAATGATTTGCCAGAAAACCACAATTGTTATGAGTAGCAGGCCAAAATATGAGTAAAAAATCTGGACATTCTGCAAAAATCTGTACAGTTGAGAGGTATGTATGTCACACACAGATTTGTGAGAATGCTGAGGGTGTCAGGAATTGCACAGTGCAGCAATGTTGGAAGCAAGTCAGTGACATGATATGGTAGTCTTCAATGACAGTGTGTATCATAGTGGTGAATTCTCACTGCAGGTGTCATGGATGATGAACCATTCTTAGCATTCTTGCATGGAAGTGATGAACGTGGTCACTGTGCAGACTGGGTGAAGTAGGCACAAGTTCTGAGAATGACTGAAATTCATATGTCCCCCAGGAGGCCAGACAGGTTAGTTGCCACAACTCACATGCCATACAACACATCTGCACAAACTGACATTATTGGGCACACAGCGATTACTACATATGTACCCCTTAGGTATTTCAAGTGTTCAGATTCAGTGGACTATCAGCAAAGGAATGTGTATGTTGTTTGCCTACGTGTATTCACCTACCACTGGAATATACACCACATAATATCAAATGTTGTTGTGGCAGGTATCCTCACTGTTACCTTTTTTGTTTAACAGGATAGATCACTGATATGACAATGAGAGTTGGGGCTAATCCAAGACACTGGGATGAAGCCAGCACTTGCACAGGATCTGAGAGTGACGCTGATTAGATTTAGTCAAAGTCCAAGCACATGTTGACACTTTTCTGTCTCCCTCCTGGGTGGTTCCAGGCCCATTGCCCTAGGTGTCAGTGTAGACTCATCCCATCTTCTCTTCATGACGCACAGCACAGGATATCAGCATCCCTCTCAAGGGAATCTCAAGGGCCTCTCCTGTGACCAAGACATCTGCCACCACTCCCACAAAGACTACAGTGGTGGACATTGTTTGGCTATATGCCCACCACAGAGTAACCTTGCAGGGATTCCTGGTGCCATTCAACATCATAATGAACCTCAGATATGCAGGCAGATTTTAACATCAATCAGTGCATGTGCACAGCTATAATCGGGGCACAGTCTGCAGCTACACACACTAACTTAGACGTGATTGCTATGGAGCTTAATCTCTTGGAGGATTTGTCCCAGAAGTATCAGTAGTTCCATGATGCAAATCCTCCAGGAGGCCATGGAGTCCAAAGAAGATATCATAATAGGCCTCTTGAGGACCGTGGTAGAACATGTGGCCTCCATGGCCACCTCCTTGTGGAGGATAGCAAGTGTCAACAATACTGAGATACCTAAGATTGTTGACCATGGCTAGGGAATGTGCCTATACCTGGGTTGAATGAATAGGAAGGTCATCACAGGGAACACGGACTGCACCTGCAGCAGTGGAGGTGTCACCCCCCCCACCCAACAAGCCATGTCAGGAGTAGCCCTGATGAAGAGGAACTGAGGTGGGACATGTCATCAACAACCCACTTTCAGTTCATGCTCCACCAATAATACAACATCAGTGTTCAGAAGGCCTGAATCCTGCTGTATACAGCCATTGCAGTGGCCTCAGTGCACAGACATGCTATATCTCCACCAACTGGTAGAAATCTTATATTAGACTGATGTCATCCCTCCCCTTTATCACCCAGTTTTTGCCTCAGTTGAGCACCAAGCCCCCCACTCTCAGGTTATGTTGACAGCCATGTGCACATGTGCTTATGTATCAGTAGATATTGGACACTGAGTATGTGAAGAGGTGTATTAGGCGGTTTGTCAAATAGATAATAGATCATGTGATTAGTCCTTAGAAATTCAAAGAAGTGCATGTAAATGAAGGAACTAGATAGGACAGACAATGGTAATACTGTAATTAAAAAGTGGGGCATAAAGTGGGTTCATAGATAATGTTTTATATATATATATATATATATATATATATATATATATATATATATATATATATAATATCATCCCTTCCAGCCCTCTATAACTAAGCTTCATCTCATCTACCTTATACTAAATTTTTTCAGCCTACTACAAGCAAATAATATTCCAATAATCTACCGGCTTTCTAGTACATTGTCAAAAGACAACAATGCCGAACGCACAGAAGAGCGAAACAGGCAGATATCGACATTCGGATTGCGGGATCACAGTACAATGAAGATTGGAATATTTGCCCTTTTCTCACTGTAGTGTGATCTCGGAGATGGTATATACATATATATATATATATATATATATATATATATATATATATATATATATTTAGCGGGGGGTGTGTGGGGGGGTTGTGCCCCCCACAATAAAAGTTTCGATATTCGTCTGTTTCGCTCTTCTGAGCATTCGAAATTGTTGTCTTTCGACAAACATAATATGAACCCTAATCTACCTACTCTAAATTGCTACCTTTAAATCTTAAATTTCTACTTATTCCATTAGGTTTATAAATATGGCTTCAAAATTAATAATGTCAAATTACGTTTAACATTCCTTGATGAATATTGTAATTTTTTCTCTTGATTTGTAAATATACTTGTATCTGTTGATTTGTAAATAAGCTTCTATTTGTATTTTACACCTGTTGTATGTTCTTCGGTATTACTACTTGTATTTTGTATCCTTAGTGTAATTTGTATCATATGGACCTTTTCTCCCCGGGCTTCCACTGAAAATGGGCTCCTTGGGCCCAGTGGACTTCCCCGGTCATCAAACTGGAAAGAAATAATAAATAAATTTTATATATATATATATATATATATATATATATATATATATATATATATATATAAAATCATAAGGTATATATTAAATAAAAGTATATTGGTGGGGGTGAGCAGTATGTATATGGCTGGGAAATGCTAGTACAACTCTTCAGATATTGGTGAAGACTGGTTGTGAAATAAGAGAAATGGTTTGATGACATGGGAAGCTGAAGCTTAGTGTGGCATTTATCCTGGAGATATACAGGAGCAGATTCACTGATATGAGTGATGAAATTTTAGTTGTATTTTAAGTGAGTTTACATTTTTAATGAATTTAAGTGGTAGTGGGATGTGGTTTCATAGCATAGCTAAACTATTTGACTATAAAGAGTTACCTGCACTATTAAGACACAGCTTTGCAGGGGGAAGGAACTTGTCAAAAACTAACTTTGACTATATATCACCTAATAATGTGCTCTTATAATAAAAGTCAATCTTAGTTTGCTATTTTAAATAGGAATTTCTGGTTTAACTGCCTAACCGTAACCTACATTAAACATTGCCATGACTAAGCAAAAATGTGCAGGTGACTAGTAGCCCTAATAGCCGATATACTCGATAAAATCAAAGCATCAACACGCGTTAACCATTTCTATGACTTCATTTTTGTATTATAGAAAATGATCTTAGTACTTCTTCACTTTGTGGCATCAGCTGATTTTTATGATACTTGGTTTTACCTATCCTTGTATCTATTATTGAAGTTTTTCTCCCAGAGATATACTGAAAATGAGCCTCAGCCCAGGTAGATACTGCAACAATCAAACCATAAGTAAATAAAACTGTGCAATAAACAAGTAAAATGTGACTCCACAGACAGTGGTGACATCACTAAGCCACATGACAACTTATGAACTCACATCATAGCATCCTTTGAGTACATAGCATAATTCTTAAAGCTTTATCAGCTGCAGCCCTCATATTCCACACAGTGCACACAGCTGCTGCCCATATTGTTTTTTAAATGCATTTTTTGGTTTCCTACCTCCTGCAATAAGCATCGAACCTTACTCCAACATGTCCTATTAATCCATTTGTTACTCCCAGGGGATGAGACCCCAGTGGCTCATTGATTCCCCTGGGAGATCAGGGCTAAGCACAGAGAGTGATACCATTATCAGCTGTGGGTGTTAGGGCTTTATTCTTAAATTACAATACATTATTCTGAGCTTTTCTTCTCAAGCCTCTGTTGAAAAGAGGACTTGTACCCAACTGGACTTTCCCAATCATGAAATGCATTAAATAATAAATAAATAAGTACAACCACCACAGGCCTACCTTCAGCCTGACCTCCTAACGTCCTCCCATTGCTTGGGCTTAAGTTCCACTAATACTTTCATTGCAAGGTTCATGCATGCATGCTAGTGCATGTCCACCTGTTCATATATACTGTGCCTACTAACATTCTTGTCAGGATCCTGCCATTAGACTAACTATGGCCCATTGCCTAAGATGGTCAGTCTGGCAACTGCTGCTCCTGTCACACATCTCCCATGCCAGATTATCCAAGTGTATCTTTCATCATCAGTGCAGTTGGCAGTACTGATATTTTTTATAAGAAATTAAATGCCTTCCAGCTGGTGCTGCAGTTATCGACAAACTTGAAGAATTCTTACCTAGTCTAGCATTGCTAAAGATTCAAATAGTGCATCATGGCTAAGTGGGCTAACAATCCTACTGTTTTGCCAGCAAATAAACAGATTGCTATATCATGGATATTGTCCATTTGAAAAAATGATGCACATCAAAGTGCCATTCCATTTAGTATTACTGATAGTTTGGAATATAAATAGACCTGCTAGTTGATCATCTGTGTTGCAGTTCAAAATACATTTGGGAATTCAGGCCAAAGATTGGAGTTGGTGCCCTGAGATCCAACATGCTGGACACCTTCAGCTCTAGACCAAATGCCAGTGTTTCAACAGAGTAGTATGACTGGACTGATACTGATATAATTCAAAGGGAATCCAGAATGTGTCACTACTGAATGAGCTGCTGAACAGCCCAGCTTGCTTTGCCAAGGATGGCTTGCACCTCTCATTCCAGGGCTTCTGCATATTGTCTAATGCCTTTGAGGCTCCCATGGTGCCTTTTTAAGCAGAGTCCTGCTAATGGATCCACCAGCATAAGAAGTATAGCAAATAAAACATTGGACAATGACCACATGGCACTGCTCAGGGCTAGCAATCAAAATAACAGCTTGCCTGGCCTTGAAGCCCTTCTGCATTTGGGGCTCATGTATATGTATATTGTTACTGAAAGCTGTTTTAAAATATATAAAGCACCCTGTCTATAACATAGTTTTGCACCTACCAGACCTTTAGACCCAATAGGAACTGTGGTGAAGTGCCCATGTTTGTTAAAGACCACATTTCCTCAAGGCAGGTTCTTTTAGAATCACAAACCAAACTTATTGAGATTCAGTTCCTTCAAGATGACACCAGTTATTAGAGCACAGCATGTTATAGTATCCCCTTTGATGATGCCAGAAAACAATTTCCATTTTTTGAATACATTGGATGAACTTTAAATACGCAAAAAAATATATCATCCTGGGAGACTTTAGTTAACTGTCAGACCTATATTTCAAATGTAGACTACGCCCCAAAATTCCTCAATTTCATAAAAAAGAATTCCTTGGATCAAATAGTCAAAGAGTCCACTAGAGGTCAAACTGATCTTGACCTGGTCCTTTAATATAGTATCTGTATGTACTAGCCCACTAGTATACCTTTTCCCAGTTATGCCTGACCATAAATTGGTAACTTCTCTTAAAAAATTCTAAACTAACTGATACAAATATCACAGTATTCAAAAACTTTAGATGTACAAATGTCCTATTATTCTAGGATGAGGTCTCAAGTATAACTGTTTTCCCCAAAATGTCAACACAGCTATTAGTTATGCAAATAAGTTTTACCCTAGAAAACTATAAATCTGTGAGTCCATACCAAAACTAAACAAAATGGGAAGAGCAAGAGCAAACCAGCCAGGTGGTTCACATGCATAAATAAACAGTACAATAAAAGGGGAAAAAGCTCATTAGAATGTAGGTTCATAGCTTAATTTCTCCTCCATTTGTTGGTCAAGGTTGCGCTTAAATAGGGTTAAGGATGAACTCTGCTTCACATAGATGAGGAGCCTATTCCAGAGCATGTGATTCCTCTAGGACACATATCTGTCTTGCCAACATATCTTATTTACATCACAAGCAAAATTTAAATCCTTGGATCTAGTAGTTCTGATACTGTTTGTTTTGCAGATGTGCAAAGGGTCCGTCAGAGCTGCATCCAAGGATACCTTGTATGCCAGATGTAGATCACCTCTCAGTAACCAGTAAGAAATAAGAGTATAGAGACAGGGCTTTAAGGTGATCTGTACAGGACAATATGTTTATATCCTGGATTCTCCTAGTAAGGAACCTTTGTGGGTGTTCCAACTGTCCCTTATATCTATTCACATACATGGTGAAGAGAGCATTATACTTAATGATTTGTCTGATAAGGAATGAATAAAGTGGCACTATGACTTACTTGGACCTGGATGCCATGCCCTTTACTTATAAGTTGAGCGACAGAATGATTTCCTTACTACCTTGGCCACACATTTGTCCAAGGCCAGATTACTGTCCACATATGCTCCCAGATCCGTGACTACTGAGTAAACTCTTAGGAGCATATTATCAATGGAGTAATTAGTGTGGGTGGCAATTTTTCCAAAGGCACTATAATGCATTTCTTGGCATTAAGTTTTATTCTGTGACTTTGGCGGCACAAAATGAAGGATTCACAAATCATGGTCAACATAAAAGTGTTATCCAAGGTACCACCAGGAAAACAACAACTCCCTGTGAAATTAGACTGGCATTAGAAGCTAAGGTCCTTTACTTACATCAGAAAGTTATAAAACAACACCAAACATTGCTTTATGTTAAAATTAACAAACGTTATGCTTCACATATATTGCAATATATCATATAACCTAAGCAGCACTACATAAATTATTCAATTCCTGTACACCAACACAATACTAGTTGCAAGCATTTTATATCACAAACCATAGTGACACACTCCCAGTTGCAAACATTATACATCACTTATAATCTAACCAATCATTTTCAGTCAAACATTGCATACCTCATTTAAGTTCTGCCTTCTTTTAAACCTCATTCCTCCCCTGTATGTATTGTTTCCACAATTCCCTTTTTTCCTATGTAGTTTGCTTCTAGCTTTTTCCTAAAGATCTCAATTCCAGTTGTTTTATCTTTGTTACTGTATTCACTACTTCTGATATAGTTGGTTTAGATTCTGATTTCCATTTTCTAGTAATTGCTTTTTTGGCAGCCACCATAATTGGAGACAGCAAGAACTTTCCATATCTAGACAATTACGATTCTGTATCATAGCTCAGAAAAATCATCTCCCACGTCACACCAATGTGCCCACCCAGCATCTCTGACAGTGCATCCTGCAGGGAATCCTTAAAGTCTGACAACTCACTGCACCCAATAAAATATGTTCCAAATTATATCTTTCTTCCTCATCACACCTCCAACATTTGCTACCTACCTGAGGAAATATTCTCTGGAGTCTACTTGGGGTACAAAAATATCTATGTAAACATTTTCAAGCAAAAATCCTAAATCTTCTAGATTTTGTTTCATATTTGGGAGACATACATATATCCTCCCATTCTTTCTTTGTGAATTACTTATCCAATCTCTCTTCCCAATCCTTTCTAACCTCCTCTGATTCTTTCTTATAGTTATCATGTAATATATTAGATGCTCTACTAATTATTCCTTTTTTAATGTCAGTTTCTGTTCTAGATTCTACTAAAAACTCTATCAGTGCTGGTCTTTCATTTACGACTCCCTATTTCTTTCTCTTTGCCTGTACTCTGATATCAGTCCTTAATAGGGAAGGCAATCTGTAACCTACAGTACAAATAAATTCTTGGCATCTTCTCATTCTCTATCATCTTTCCCTTTCTAGTTATTTGCTCCCAATACCTTGGTTCATTTGCCAGTTTTACAGGTTCATAGGTTCACAGGTAGGTACTAGGCTATCTGCCTGAAGGCATTTATAAGCCTAGCCAGAATATGTTGGCTTTTGCCGCCCCCTTAGATTAGTTCCCTGTGCCTCTGTCCAGCAGAGCCACTAAAGTGATCCCCGGTGTAAACTTTCTGTTTCCCATCCACTCGTCAAGGTTTCTCTTGAAGAGTGTTAGTAAGGAGCTCTGCCTAATGTAGATTGGAAGCTTGTTCCAAAGCATGGGAAGTCTCTGGGACAGGAATCTATCCCTTCAGCATGTCCTATTTATTGTTGTGGTGAGGTTTAGATCCCTAGAGCATGTGGCTTGTGGGGATATGGTTTTCTTTAGGTGGAGCATGTCCATCAATTCTGAGTTGGACATGGCCTTGTATGTCAGGCAGAGATCACCTTTGAGTAGGCGGTATGCAAACGAGTACAACTGGAGTTTCTTCAGTCGAGCTGCATAGGGCATCTGTTTGAGGCCAGTGATCCTCTTGGTGAGTCTTTCCAGCTGTTGCAGGTGTCTTGTAAGGTACATCTCAAATGGGGCATTGTACTCTATGATGGGTTTGATGAGTGACGAGTAGAGGGGCATAATGACCTCTTTTGATCTGGATGCAAACCCTTTTGTGATTAGGTGGGCCACATAGAAGGATTTTTTAACCACTTTGGCAATGTGATTATCAAAGGAGAGATTACTATCTACTTGGGTCCCCAGATCCCTTATTACATCTTCCATATTTAGGGGACTACCACCTATGTGGTAGTTTGTGAGTACTTTGTTTTTTCCAAAGGGGATGACTATGCACTTTTTGGCATTTAGCTTGAGGCCATGATTTTGACAGCAGATATCCATCTCAGTGAGACTCTTTTGGAGGATGTCTGTGTCAGTCAGAGAGTCAAGTATAACCCCATTTGCAGTCATCTGCAAACTTGGTCAGCCATAGTCCTCCTGTGCTTGCCTGTACCTCTGAGAAGTATATGCCGAACAGGAGGGGTCCTAGGACTGAGCCCTGGGGAACCCCACTTGTAACCAGTTTAGAGTCGGATCTAGCTCCCACAACTCTCACCATATGGGTTCTGTCCATGAGCCAGTTGGCAACCCATCTTGTGATGTAGGGGTTTATGTTCAGGCTGGTGAGCTTGTCTATAATACCAGAATGGGGAATAGTGTTGAAGGCCTTTGCGAGGTCTAGGTAGGCTGTGTGTACCACCTTTCCCTTGTCTATAGCCTTAGTAACTATCTCAAAGAAGTCCACCAGGTTTAGGAGGCATGATCTGCCCTTAACAAAGCTGAACTGGGTAGGCTCCAGTGTTTGGAGGTTCCCAATGTCTCTGTTAATGAGTTCCATGATGATGCGCTCAACAGCCTTGCAGACCAAGCTAGTCAGGCTTATAGAGCGATAGTTTCCGGAGTCTGTTGTGGCTCCACCTTTGTGGAGCAGAATAACTGTTGCTGTGCGCCACTCTATGGGTATGTAGTCTATGGAGAGGCTGAGTTTGAACAGTGTGTTTAGGTGAGGGGTTAGTTTGTCTTTGAGCTCATGTGGGACGCAGCCTAGGACACCATCCGGTCCCACTGATGCTGTGTTTTTGGCTTTGGAGAGGGCTGTTTTATTCTCCAATAAATTCCAACCCTCTAATGCCTATTGTCTATATCCCTAATTGCAGTCATCCCTGTTGGCAGAATCTCCTTTCTCCATTCCCATGTTTAAAAAGAAATTGATCTATGTTTATTCATAATAGCACTACATTAGCAAACAAATGAAGTGCAAATTTCATTCCAAAGACATCTGTACAAGGCTCATATACACTTAAGAATGTCAAAGCCCTATCATCATAAAATAACTCTTTTTAAAAGTACTCTCCAAAACAAAACAAAAAATACATCCTCTATGGGACCTGATAACATGCCAGGCTGCCTGCTGAAGAGTACTAACTATGCACTGGTGAAACCAATCCTATAACTATATAACTTATGTTTATTCACTAACTTTGTCCCTGAGGTTTGGTGTACAGTAGCTGTGATACCACTCCACAATGGCAGCTTATCCATGTACCCCTGGAATTATAGACACATCACCTTGATTAGCTTCATCTGTAAGGTCATGGAACAAGTCATATCAGACATAATAAAGTACAGCCTAAAAATGCTTATAAGACTTGACCCTCAACAGATCAGCTTTGTTAAGCACAAATCCTGTCTAATGATTCTGATAAATGTTTTGAAAGGATAATGAAAGCTGTGGGTAGTGGTCATGCTGTTCACACAGCATACATAGACCTTGCCAAGGCATTTGATACCTTACCACTTGCCAACATTACCTACACGCTAAAGACACTGCAAATTCATCCATGTGTAGTTGGATGGACAACGAATTGGATGAGAGATAGAACCAGAATTACTTGTTTTTTACCGAGTTTTGGGGTCCAAATGAAGAGGTGCAATGATTCCTGAGTGGCATCTCTTCTTTTCCGATTTCTTTGCCTATTTTTTTTATTTTTTTTAATTTGCACACTGTCAGAGCTGACATATTACGTGCATGATGAGGTCAGCTCTGTCAACACTACCAGCCAGTTGGAATTAAGCTCCTTGATCTCACGTCATCATTTCCGGCTTGCTGTAAGCAGTTGCTGCATTTGTAAAGCTTGTCGCTGGTTCAGACAGAAATGCTTAGCTGCCTGCCATTCATTTTTAATCTGGGACTTGTATTGCCCGAGAAAGAAAGCTGCCGTTTGAGCTGAGACTATCTGAGAAAGATATGCTGCTGTATGGTTTAAGCTGTTGCCTGCCCAAGAAAGCTCTGCCATTTAGGACTGGTATTAGTTAAGGCAGAACAGGAACAAGCTGCCATTCGTTTTCTCCTGTTCATTTTGAATGCGGGGACTGCTGCCATTCATTTTAATCTGCTGTATTAGGAGCTGCCATTAGTTTGAACAAAGGGTGTGTGTGTGTCTGTGTGTGTGTGTGTGTGTGTGTGTGTGTGTGTGTGTGTGTGTGTGTGTGTGTGTGTGTGTGTGTGTGTGTGTGTGTGTGTGTGTGTATTTGAGAGAGAGAAAATGCTAGAAAGAAGAAATACTACCTACAACACGGTTAGGAGTAGAAAGAAAACAAGTGGAATGTTTTCTTGTTTTGGTTGCAGGCAATGTAGAATGATGGTGAATAGTCCTTATGTGGTAAAAATATTTAAAAAAATGCTATAGCTGATTTCAATAGAATACACACCTTTGGTATCAGTAAATTGACTTATGCTCATTGCTTAGCATGTGACTGTTTTTGTATAGGGAAAGCAGGAAACAAGAAGGAGTAGGTAAGCACATCAGTCTTAAGAACAAAGGTGAAATGAATTCTTTATGCAAGCGTAGTACACAATGTGGAGGTTTTTAAAAGATTTACTTATTTTGTACGCAGACAGGTTGTTGTTGTTGTTGTGTCTTTCGGCTTATCCCAGTTAGGGGTCACCACAGCGGAACTCTGGTCCACTAATATTTGATAGTGGATTTTTACGTGCTGAGTTACCAGCCCTGACGCACAACCTTCAACGAAGGCATGCCCATTCACGCATGCCTCCACACAGAAGATGGTCTAGCTGAGAATCGAACGCAATAACGTCTTGCTGTGAGGTGACAACGCTACCGCAGCACCACTACCGCGGGTTTTGTACGCAAACAGATAATTAATGATTTTAGAGGTGGAGATTCAGAAGCAGATAATTTGGCAGTTTCATTTGAATTCATTTAGAAATCCAGAGATAAATGGTTCAGTTAATTTAGTGTTTTCCTTAAGAAAGGGAATCTGCATTACTGATTTAATGATGTTTTATTTGATAGAACTTACTATGTGATCTTATCAAGTTTGTATTTAATTGGTTGTTTTAAAGTTGTTTATCTGATGAAGTTCCTTGTACATTCATTGGAATGAAACATTTATAGTTATTAAAGGTGTGCTATTGGAGTTTGCATAAGCTTATCAGTTTTCATATATTATAGGATGTTATCAGAAACACATAGTACACTGTGCGAACCTGCTTCCAGCAGGTCTGCACAATGTGATAGGTGCTTCTGATTCAGACATTGCTGTAGCACTAATGCATTATGCAGCCACAGGTACGTAGTGATACATCAGTCTACCAGATATGCAAATATGGTAGTCTGAAAGGGCACAGCTAATTCAAACTAGTCATGACTGCTTCCTTAGAGCCTTACAATGGGATCAAAATACCTCAGCAAAGCATTTCAAAGACAAGTTCTTACCTTCTTTTTTGGAATGAAGCAATGGGAATTTACACTTTACAGTGTGTTTTGTGTGTGTGTGTGTGTGTGAAAATGCCCCCACACCTGGTGGCTAGAAGTATTTATGCTCTAAAAAGAGCCTAAAGTTCATAGCCACCACCATTTCCCAGCTTTACCCAGATTTTGTGCTAAGAGTTGAGAGCTATGGTGACAACAGAATTTGTATTCCCCCATTACTGGCTTTGTTGTTTGTCCAGGTTTTATGGTGAGTGAGAACTTAGTCAGTTGTATTTACTATTCCCCCATTATTGGCTTTGTTGTTTGTCCAGGTTTTTTATGCTAAGAGGTTGAGAATTGAGAGCTATGGTAAGAAGTGAGAACTGAATTCACTAAATGATAGCCATTAAGTTTCAGCCTTCCTATTGTTTAAACTGCTGATTTAGCATAGCAGTATGTTGCACTAACTGTAGTGTTTGTGTATAGTGTTCTGGGTTCAAGACTTGCCAGTAACATGCATGGGGGTAACACAACATTTTATTCTAGCAACTTTCCAGAATTATACAAGCAATGTTTAAAATGTGTCCCTGGTTTTTGACATTTTGCCCCCCCCAAAAAACCCTGAAATTGAAAGTGAGAGAAGCTGTGCAAGATGCCTATGGCTTACACTACTGTCATTCTGTTTACAGTTTGGGTGTGGCAGTAGACTTTTATGATGGAAATGTTCTGAATTGGGCAGTTTTGTAATTATTAGTTCATGCATTTTCTTTCACTGCCTACATTACAGCCTACTGGAAAAATGTTCATTTAAACAATAAATTTAAAATGGGCTCTGTCTAACAAGTGTGCTGTATTATACAAGGAATATAACTTAATAAAGTCAGGAAGGTGTATCAAAGAAAAGAACACATGTATGTTTCTTGTTTTGTGTGCAAGGGGCCAATGATTTGAAAACAGCCCAAAGGTAATCTTTATCCACTACTGGCCAGATGTATTTTCTTTGGATGTGGTGCAGGTTTCAGTGCTGTTTCAATGAATGTGAGTTTCAAGGGCAGAGAAGTTTTAATGCCAAGTCTATTTTCATTGTGAGACAGTATTGCTTTGTTTATCAGATGTCTGTTAGTCTTTCCGCATTGATGACATGCCTCAAAACATACCTCTCAACCTGGAAACATCAAAAATCTGGACAAGGGCCATGAAAAATAGTTACAAATCTGTATGCTGATTAACATCTAATTTGCATACATAATTACATAACCCCACCCACTCCAATGGAATTGTGGGATGCCAACTTTTGAACACAAACTGAAGAAAAAAGCTAAAGCCAAGTATCCTTTCTGCAGATCTTCTCCCAGCCGAATATCTACAAAAAGCTGCAGATGTCATAGCATACCCCGTCTCAATCCTAATTAATCGAACCATAACAGAGTCCACAATCCCCTCAATATGGAAAATATCCTATGTTATACCACTCCATAAAGGCAGCTCATCCACAGAACTATCAAACTATAGGCCAATAGCCATATTGTCACCACTTGCCAAAATCATGGAAAAGTGTGTGCAAAACAACTTCTACACTATCTCATCCAGAATAATCTACTAACCAACTCACAACACGGATTCAGACCCCACCATAGTACATCCACTGCCCTCCTCTCTTTTACCGACATAATTAACCATAACCGGAATAACAAAAAAATATCTTCGGCTCTCTTTCTGGACCTGTCTAAAGCCTTCGATATGGTGAACCACCAGCTACTTCTCCGCACTCTGAAAACCCTGTACTTAGACAACCAAGCTCTAGACTGGTTTCATGCCTACCTCTCTGACAGGCAACAAGCGGTACTCTGGCAGAATAAGCTCTTGCGCCTGTTACCTAATATAATAGGGGTTCCTCAAGGCTCCATATTAGGACCTCTTCTCTTTTCAGTCTTTATTAATGACCTCCATGCAGTCATCCCTGAGGCCAGCTGTATTCAATATGCAGATGACTCTACACTAGTATGTTCTGATACTTCCCCAGTTAACCTACTATCTACAACCCAGCACATTTTTACTACAGTAGAAAACTGGTTATCAGAGCATCATCTGATCTTGAAACCAAACAAAACCAAACTATTACTCTTCCATACAACCCATAAACCCTCTCCTATATCCTTTAACATACAATCCAACAATGGGACTATCATCTCCCCAGACTCCTATACTAAACTATTAGGAGTTACCATAGACAATAAACTTAGATTCGACATGCACATTAACCATACCATTAAAACTGTTAATAAGAAACTCGGGTCATTGTACAGGATAAAAACTTTCCTAACTCCAATTGCCAAAGTGGCCATTTCCCACTCACATCTTCTCTCTATCCTTCTATACACCTCTCCCATGCTTACTAACCTTAACAAATCTGACCTAAACAAACTCTCATCTTGTTATAATCATATTGCCAGATTTGCAACTGGTATGCCCTATAGAACTCACCACTGCTCTAACCTAAAAAAAACTCGGCTGGATAGAACTACCAAACCTTCTCCAGCTTTTAATATTCTCAAATAACCTGATAACACTCCTGCACTGAAAAATTTAATTATTCCTTACACCAACCTAAGATGTCTTCGCTCACCAAATAGGCTACTTGTCCAAACAATCAAATCCTATAACTCAGGGGGTGATACTCCGTTTGCCAATGTCATTGGAAAAATATGGAACTCCCTCCACTACAACCACACTCTTACTACCTCCCTAGACCAATTCAAAAAGAGCCTAAAACTCCATGTTAAGTCACACTGGCTTTGCCAATGCTCTAACCCAGATTAGCTCCTCCTGAATTAACCAAGATCATATTTCTCCCCACGCTTATCCAAGTTCAGTAACTTAACCTCTAATTCTCAAAAGACCTAACCCTATATTTCCTGGACGAATTTCCAACCAAATTTGGAAGCCCTTAAACCTTTGCTAAAAGGACAACCTAGGGAAGGAACCTGTAACTCCAAACAAGAACAATGTATAGTAACTAAGCTCAAAAGCTATTATTGTCTTTTTAATCTAACATGTCATAAAATTTGTAAAAGATCTGTTGTATTTTTTTGTGATTGCTATTGCTAGACTGTTTTGTTATACTATATATATTGCACATCTTTCTCCTCAGCTGCATTACTAAATGAAACAATATGTAACTGTAATATGTATGTAACTTTCTGACAATGTGGAGCTTTTCTCCCCAGGCCTCCACTGAAAATGGACATGTATCCAGTCAGACCATCCTGGTCAACAAATGTAAAATAAAATAAATAAATAATAAATAAATAAGAACGGACAACCAAAATATGGCACCAGAGTCCCCCTGCAGCTGTTCCAATGTCCCATTACCTGGCTATTTTGCCCCATTTACCATAAACACTAATGTGTGCATGCTGCTTTACTTCTACAATGAAGATTTGGATTTTATTTTTACATTTTGAGGCACATTGGTTGTTTTGTTTTATTTTTTTATTAAAAGATTTAGTTTTATTTGAGCCGTGGTGATCGTTCTTTCTTTTTCATATACACTTCCTGAGTATGTATGTAGTATGAGCTAGGGTTTCAGACATTTAAACTCACCAGGCATTACATTGTTTCATTATCGTATGTCCATAAATGAAATGATTTACTGAGGACTTTCACTCCTCCCTGGCCCTTCTGCAGGAAAACCAGAGGTACAGAAGTCTTGTGACTGCATGTAGGGTTGTACTAAACAGCCAGGTACATTAGGTGTATGTTTTTAAAATGAATGAAAATTTCAGCACTATGGGTTTGAAGTAGAGGGCAACAGTGTTATGAAAATAAACAGAGGATTTCTCAGTATCCTCAGCTCAGCAACATGTTTTTATTGACTTATTTACGTAATATATGTTAACCAGCTAAGTGAGCTGGTCCATAGACCTTTTCAGTCATGACAGCCTGGACTGGAGAGTAAAGATAAATAGAATAAATATGTGTATATTTAGTATAGTCAATCAAATGTCATGCTTTTGGGAGGTGGGAGAAAACCAAAATATAAAGTATGTGGAAAAACTCAAACACATTTGGGAACATCATGCAAACTTCACACAATGAGTGGAAGTCAAGATTTGAATCTTAAAACTATGATACATAATTCTTACCACATAGGCAGCACATTGCCAAACATGATCCCAACCATTGTAATGGAAATAGCCTGTATGTGCACACCTGTCAGTCACTGATGTCTATATCTGTGTGTCGAATCAGTCATGATACTTCCAGCAACATTGTTTCACCATCCAATGAGGAATAGCTACTCCTGAAACTGACATCTCATCTACCCTTTGTCATTCATTATGATACATTTTGACATAAAACAAGGTACCTCAAGGAACCCCCTCTCCCACCTCACTTCATCCCTTGGCTGTCAGTTGCTAATGCCAGCTGTCCTGAAGATGAAAGGCACCATGCCAACACCAGCAAATATATACTTAAGCAAGAAGAGCAGAGGAGACAGATGTAAAATGCAGAAATGTTAAAACTCCATGAAGCTCATTTCATACCTTACCAGCAGCACTTGATTTATTTCATGTTTTCTCTTTGGCACAGAAGTACTTTCTTTCAATGCAGCACAGCTATCTATACTTCTTAGCTCCCTTTTCCTTTTTCTGAGGTGTAAACTGCACCTGTTTTTATATAATGTTTATTTTATAGAGCCTTTTGGGAAAACTACCATCCAGGCTAATTACCGCACTGATAAGACATCCCTAAGAGTTGACCTGGTAGCCAAGGATCTGGGAAAATATGTAAACAGTAACCTGGCCTTTGACCAACATATGGCCAAGGTAGTAATAAAAATCAGTGTATGCTTCCCAACTTATAAGTAAAAACATGGCATCCAGACCCAAAGACGTCACAGTGCCACTTGACTTGGCCCTTATCAGACACATCATTGAGTAAAATGCGCCCTTTGACATTCACCTGACCAGACGTATGCAACAGCTGGAATGCCCACAAAGGTTCCTTACCAGTTGAACCCATTGTGCTATATGGATCACATTAAAGCCCTATTTCTATACTCGATTTCCTATAGGTTAAGAAAAAACTATCTATGGCTGCCATACAAAGCATCTCTGGATCCAGCTTTGATGGACCTTTTACACATCCATAAAATAAACAGCATCAGCATCACTAGATCCAAGGATTTAAATTTTGCTTTTGACAAAAATAACGTCAGCAAGACAGATATGTATCTCAGAGGATTCCAGTGCTCTGGAATAGGGTTCCCATCCATGTGAAGCAGAGTCCATCCCTAACCCTAGTTAAGCTTAACCTTGACCAACAAATAGGAAATTGGAACCCCCCTCCCCCCAGGTCTGGTCCCATGTCTCTGACAGACAGACAGACAGAAGCAGACAGCAATGCCCAAACTAGCACACCCCCCTACATAACCTCTAGAAACTTCCTAACTAACATACCCCTCTCCTGATAAACACCCATGATAAATAAGGATACAACTGGATTGGATTACACAGCTAGGCTTATAAATGCTGTGAAGGTCATTGGATTAATATTTACCTATGAACCATTGAAGGCTGAAATTGTACCTACCAGCCAATCACGTTTAAGTTGTGGAAGTGGTCATGGCTCTGTTTTGCTACAGATAACATACAGAAGAGGAAACATTCACCAAGTCACATGATCCACAGTAATACCTCATGACACCTATGAATACTTTCAAGGTTTTGCTTTTGTACACAGTTTCTTCTAAACAGCTCAGCACAAAATGTCTTTCTTTCTTTCTGCACTCTTAAGCCTCACTCAACCCCCCCCCCCCCCCAGTCATTCAGACATTCAGTGGTTATAGTCTGCACCCTGCAGTTATGATAAACAAAAAAAAACAAATCTAAAAAAAAAAGAAAACTTCCTTTAATGTAGTATTGTTTACAGAGTCCTGGGCTATACATTTTTGAAGAAGTGATTTAAAAGTATAGATATTGCATATGCAATGGTTTCTGCAGCTAGTTTAATGTATTCTACTGGTAGGCTATGTGCTGGAAGATAGATAGGTTTAAGATTTTTAATTAGTTTATCATGATGGTAGGAGTTGTGGTAAGTAAGAAGGTAGTAGTGACAATGTCCATATCATGTACTATTGTGTTAGATGCATTGGGTTTATTAAGGGAATTAGAAAAAGTTATGCAGTATGAATTGTTTTTTTTGTGATAGGTCAGAGTGGTGATTTTTTACAAGGTTGTATAAGTTTATTGATTGTTGACTGTTGACCAAAACTGTTTTTGGAGTTTTAGTGTGGTTGCCCTGAACATTAGTGTTGTAGTTTTTCTTAGCCTTGTGTGATGGTATTCTTAGCTTGGTTTTGTAAGTGCTGATATTGTTGCAGATTGTTTGCTGTTTTTCTTTAATGCCAGTTTTTCATGTTTTATCTCTGTTATTCATTAGCTTCTTTATATCTGGTGTAAGCACAGAGCAAGTTTTGATGTAAATCTTTTCCTACATCGAGGTGCTACAGAGTTTAATGGGTCTATATTATAGTATTGAAGTTTTTAAACTTCGAATGCTATAATATCGACCCGTTTTTGTCAAAAACTCAAAATAGCAAAGCCACGGAACTTCAAAATCTTACCTAGGGTAAGATTTTGGTTGTCCGTTCCATGGCTTCACTATTTACTCTACTGTGGTGGGAAGGTTACGAACAGGGGTAAGGTAAGTATGCGAACGGAGGTTACAGACCGGGTTAAGGTAAGTGTGGGAATGGATCGGGGTAAGGTGAGTGTGCAATAGTTAGGGACATTAGAGTTAGGGAGCGGGTAAAGTGAGTGTGCGATAATTAGGGACTTTAGGGTTAGGGAGCAGGTAAGGTGATTTTGCGGTAGTTAGGGGTTTTGGAGTTAGGGAGCAGGTAAGGTCAGTGCGCAGTAATAAGGGACTTTAGGGTTGGGGAACGGGTAAGGTGAGTGTGTGGTAGTTACGGACTTTAGGGTTAGGGTTGTGTTAAGGTGAGTGGATAGGTAGTAGTGTAGGGTTAGAATTATGGTTTTGTTAAGTGTATGTGTGTGTGGTTTATTTATTTTGGTGTGTTTGTGTTACGGAACAGCAAATTTTTTCCCTGGGAAAAAATTTGCTGTTCTGTATGTTTGATATTTTGTGGTTTAGATATTTTAGGTATGATGAAATAGCATTCGCTGTTTAAATTGTTCGATAGGGTAATATAAATGCAGTTTAATGTGGAGAGGAAACTTTTGTTGAAATGACAACTATAAAAAAGAAAAACGGGAAACTAAAGGCACACACAAAAATAATTTAAGCACTTTCATTCCTTTAATCATCATTTTGTTGAAATGAGTTACTGCAATTCTAATGACAATGCCTGAGATCCAGAAACATTCGCTGCAGCACAGTAAGTGACCGTGTGCAGCAAGGGGCCACACAGAAGGTGTGCTTGATTCAGACATAATGAGCAAGAGCAGGGGAAGCCAATCAGGCAATCAACAGGGTGGTTTGCAGAATATGCCAATGGCACTATAATGACATGGCAATGACTAATATTATTAAAATGTGTGTGTTCTTGTATGCAAATAAAGGAAAAGAATATGACGGCATGATTGGCATAAAATCAATGACAGGAGGCATCACCACCACTAAATTCGACCACAATAAAATCCCAGAAATGATGCATGACAGTATCAGAACTATATTAGAGGTTGCCGCAGCTTTAGCAAATGTGTATATGCACAGGCTGTACCTGCTTCTAGTAGTCGTGGTAATGTATGTGTGTCATCACCCTTGAAAGTACTATGTCATCCGGCCTTGCTTATTGCTTCATGACTTTCACAACATTGATACCATAAACTGGTACTATATGAATAAATACACCATAGTAGGCATGTGCCACCTGTATCTGTAGGCCAGGGAGAGTGATGGATTGCCTATCTCAGTGATGCTAAGACATGTGTGCCTTTAAGAATACTAACTACAGGGACTTTCAGTGACCTTCAGAGGAGTACTGTAAGGGTATCCCAAGCATCTGCCTCAAGAACACTCCTCACCTTCCACAATACCATGCTACAGAACATTGGGGAGCATTTTGAGAAGCAATACCATGTGTGACTTTTATGATACTGCCCAATTCCCTGAGGTACTGGGAGCATAGACTGCACCCATATTGAAATAAAGCCCCTGCAAGGCGAGATGGGAAAAAGGTATTTGAACTTTAAAGATTAACATTCCATCAGCTGCCACATGAGCTGTAATGAATGGCATATTAGCTACAATGTGTCTGAAGGCCATCAAGGCAGCCACCATGACTTCCATATATGGCACACATGTGGCTTGTACCAATGATTTATAAGGGAAGATTTTCCCCCAAAGAACCTTATTGGTGATGCCAAATATTCATTGAATCCCTGGCTGATGGTACGTATCAAAAATCCACAAACTGTGATAGACAATATATACAGCTATGCCTTATTTCAAAACCCGGTTATCATGGAACATGTGTTTGTGCTACTAGAGGCATGCCTTTGCTGCCTGGATGTATTCACTAGTGCCCTGTAGTGTGACCCTACCACATGTGCTAAGATATTCTCAGTATGTGCAGTAATAATAAGGAAGCAATTCCAGCAGGGAGGCTGTACACAGGAGGAACATCTCCCACCTTACCAGAAAGTAGACAGTGAACCAGATGAGGAATCATTGGAGGACCAAAAAGAAGAGGATTACCATGCTAGACAGAAGCATAGCTTTGGGCCATAGTTAAGCATACTCACTACAGTAAACATGATGTATGCAAGCCCACAACCATACTGTGTTTACCCATGCACAGAATGACCATGCAGTTTATCAATTACAGGCAGGTCATGTAACAAAGTACAAAGGTCAGCGTACAGTTATCATAATTTGCACAGATGGATCTTCTGCAGGAAATGTGTGATTGTTGTAGAGCCTGAATGTTGTGCAGAGTGGGCAGAATGTGGGAGTGGACAGGATTATTGTAAAATGCTCAGGAAAGGGAGTGTGTGTGTGTGTGTGTGTGTGTGTGTGTGTGTGTGTGTGTGTGTGTGTACATGTGTATGTAGGTGTTTGTATGAAACTGGAGAACAAAGTGGTTTGTGTGTGGATATGTTGAGGCACAACCTCAGTAGATGTTGTGACCTACAGCTTAGTTTTACAAACAGGAAGATGTGCAAGCATGACATGCACACCCCAGTCCATGGGAAATTCCTCTTCCAAGTTAGCAAGAATGGCTTGGTTACAAGTAGATGTGCTGAGTGACCATGAACAATGCCCTCTACCTGACATAGTACTGGCACAAATGCCATGCCTTTGTGGATGCCCTCTCTTGACCATCTGCACCTCCAGCCTAGATGTTGTTGTGGAAGTGGTGGCACTGCATGGTGGTTGTTGTTGTGGAAGTGGTGGCATTGCATTATGGTTGTTGTTGTGGAAGTGATAGCACTATGATGTTTGTTGTGGAAGTGGTGGCACTGCATGATGGTTGTTGTGGAAGTAGTGGCACTACATGATGGTTATTGTATCAATTACAGGCAGGTCATGTAACAAAGTACAAAGGTCAGGGTACATTTATCATTATTTGCACAGATGGTAGCAGGATCTTCTGCAGGGAAATGTGTGATTGTTGTAGAGCCTGAATGTTGTGCAGAGTGGGCGGAATGTGGGAGTGGAGAGGATTATTGTAAAATTCCCAGGAAAGGGCCATTGGCACTGCATGATGGTTGCTGTGAAAGTGGTGGCAGTGCATGATGGTTATTGTGGAAGTTGTGGCACTGCATGATAGTGACCTAGACTTCTCACATCCGCAACAGCCATCTGTGCCAGAGTTGGAGGTAGAGCAACTTTGTTATACATGCCTGGAATGCATCATGTGACTAATGGAGGGCCTGAGTTGCACTAGCAGTCAATGAGCACATTAACAATATCCCACATATGGGATGTGAACTCCCATAACTCATCACACACTTACCCTGTGATGCATGGACTATCTGTGCAAGGACCAAGGTGTTGCTAGCCTGAATCTTTGTGATGGCCTTGAACATTTGCTGGGTTGCAGACACAATGACACAGCTACTATTGGGGGTGTACTCATGGCATTTATAGCCATCTGTGTGCACATCCAGATGGCTATCTGCACATTGTAATGAGTTGGTGGAAGATATTGAGAGCTGTGCCACATGGAGAGAGACACTTTTCTGACTACACGTTTCAGCAGCAACTTGTCCAACATTTGGACTACATGTATTTTGCATGATGACTACAGGCACAGAAGCCATGCCCATGGCCTGGCTAAGGGATCTGGTTTGCCCACTATATGAAGCCAATACTGACACCATGCTCCAGAGCTATGGAGGCCATTCACCGCAACCATAATCAAAGTCAGAGTCATCTGGGACATTAAGCATGAAATATCCATGTTGGTAGAGCCAGATAGTACATCATCAGTTTAGACACCAAAACAAAATCTCACCCATAAGTATCATCCATCACCACTACTTTATTCCTAGTGCAGAAATAATAGGCACATTGAGTAGTGGCAGTAATGAAAAGGATCACCTAACCTTGTGCAGGTGGCTGTGTACCATGCAGTCCTAATATACCTATTTAACAAGAAAAACACAAATTCACGACCATGAATAACAGTATAAAGATCAGAGAATGTGTCTTAAAAGTACAACATCTACAGCCTTCTCTATGGAGACTGTGATGTGGATATCCCACCACTGGCAAACAGTATGTGATGTGGATATCCTGCCATTGCCAACCAATATGTGACGACCCTCCACCTCTGGGCCAGTAATCAAGGAGCCTCAATACTTACCACTGGCACTTGTGCGGAACATTCACTGGGAGGATAACAGCTACACACACATTATTTCCAGATGCGGCTCTCTGCATTAAGTGCAATTTCCCTTAAGAGCACACAGAGACCACATTCAGTCCGTGGCTGGTTTCTCCCTCTTTCTCCAGATCCCCAATAAGACTTCCCACTGGCACAGCTATAAAGCTGAGATCTCAGCTGACTGTCCAAGCCAAGGCCTCCAGCACCCTCTCTGTCCAATCAGTACTTCGTGTCCCTGCCCAAGTAGCTGATGCACACACTGTCTGAGATTTGATTTACATACACACTCACACACACTCACACACACACACACACACACACACACACACACACACACACACACACACACACACACACACACACACACACACACATCTGGGAAAGGCTGGCACAGGTTTACTAGCTATGCTCCCTTCTGCCCAGATTACAAGGTAGTTATGACTGCCACCAGACACTCCTGCCAGCTACCTTAAGGCTCTTCCAAGGGTACCCAATATACTGAGTGAAATTAATATTAATACAAATGATAGTCTGACCAAGAGCAAGGCTATTAGGAGTACCCCACACAGTGTCACAAAATAAATATGCAAGTACTCGTAAAACTTAAATATCTCCACAAAGATCAGCCACAATGAAATGTTGAAATATATTGAATAATAAATAATAAAAGTACAAGAAAATGCTGAATATATATTCGCAGTGACATCAGAGTTCAAAACCACAGGAAATATTTAAAATAACATTGTAGGACAGGCTCAGACAAATAAAGAAAAACAATATCTAAGCTAAGCTTTACTATATTCCTGACTGAATCTAAGAGAATTACTATACCCTAATAACTTACTTAATAGAGCAAGACAGATGATGTAGTGAATGGTTCTTCTTGTTGTCAGGCTCAAGGCAGAATACAGAATGCGCTGTCTTACTAAGAGACTTCTCAAAATAATATCTAAAACATTACTTCTGAGATAGCTTGCCGAATGACATCACTTCTGGTCATCTGACGTCTAGCTCCCATGCAAAACCCCCATTGCTGGAAACTGGCAGGACTTAGCACTTTCCTGTAAAAATACACACACAAGGGCTTTTGCTCAGATCTATGGCAGATGCTGGAAGTCATAAAACAATTTCATATCTCCATGATTCCAGAGTGGTAATTAGTTCACCTCAAAGACAATACAGAAAGCTTCCTAGTACAGTTTTTGTGTCTCTGGCTGCATTAAAACCTGAGAGCATCTTTATGGCCTAGCCTATAAAATGATTTAATTTCAGATATTTTTCTAAAAGTTTGCTGGACTGAGGTTAACCCTCCAGTTTCCTCTATTAAAACATATACATTTAAACAGCTACAATAGTGCATGCACATTTCTTTTCTCTCCAGTAAGGCATACTCTGGATACATTTTAAACACAAGCACTTTACAAATCCCATTTCAACACAAACATCTGTACAAATCAGTGTGATATACACATGACATATAGTTCCAATTCATTTGTAACACCACCATCTTGTATGACATACAGTTTTAATACATTTGTAACACAAGCATCTTGCATGCATCTGTTTGATATTCACAAATGACATATAATTATTTATAAAATTCCAGCTAGCTGTGCTGGTAGTACCTCCTTTCATCACAGAGACTATTAAGAGCCTGCTGTAGTTCAGTTCCAAAATCTAACATACCACAGTGGGAAAATGATAAAATGATCTCCCACATAGAGCAGCAAGAAACTGCTTCATCTCCATTAATGCTAGTTTTATTGGTAACCCACTTTACATTGCCCTCTCCTTCTGTGCAAGGCAGCCAGTATGATTTGGTACATCTAAAATCATGTTGGTGGCCCTGTGTCTGATCTGCTTATACTATTGTTCCTGGCCACTGCTAGCATTAATGTCTGACACAACATCCTACTACACACAGTCACTGTAGGGTCAGTCAGCATCATCTTTGCCAAACAGCCATTGGCCATAGAGCTACACAACTTGCTTCAAAATATCATTCTCATTTGTCACATAGAGGAACTTGTATTTTTCTGTCTTTCCTTTGATAAGTATGATGGTGCATTGTGTGAATATGCTACTAAGGAATGTTTGAGAAATTATATTACATGGACTACCCAGACTGTCACTCTCATGTTAATACAGACACAAAATAGTTAGTCAGACTTGCATACCTGACTATATTGCATAATCACAAGCAAACCCACCAGTAACCCTACTACCCTCAGCATCCTTCATAAATATACATGCAACAATGGCATTCAGGCAGGTAACTCTCAGCGGTTTATCTGCTTTGCTTCCTATGCAAAAAATCACAGCTATCCAGACATAAACAGGCTGTCAGTCTAAGCAGTAGCAATAAATTGCTTGTCTGAGTAGTTTATTCCAGTTAGAAAGTGTATTAACACACTGAAAATATATTTTGCCCATAGTATTTGCTCAAAGAGCACTTCAGTGAAGCAGTGCAGTAAAAGCAATGTAAGTAAAAGGTAGAACCTACATTGCATAGGTAATACTGTTGCTTTCATCATCCACAATCTCCTTCACACAGGTGTAGTGAGTTTCCAATTAGAGCTTGTTGTCTTCTGTAGCACAGTGAGCATCTATGCAGTCACCAGAGTTTATATATTGTAAATGTGGCTCTCTGGGCATTATAATTATGTAAATGGAGGCTCAGCTAATGAGTGTTTCTGAATCATTCTATTTATGCATTGTGGGTGGAGACAGACACTCATGAACAGGCTTGCACAGTGTGGTGTATCCACGTGAGAAGGTAAGGTGTTCATTGAGCATATGCAGGTGCATCAATGAGAACAGGGGGATCTTTTTCATTCATATCGAATGCCCACAGACAATGGTGGAGCTTAAGAGCAATGGAGGAGAAAATGTTCAAAAGTATGTTAATACAGTACACCTTTTTTGCCATATCTCATCATATCTTACCATCACATTTAAAGCACTGCCATTCATACTAATGACCTACCTAGTCATGCACACCAATTCACAAAACATGCAATGGGCCTGACCTCAACATGTCCAGCCTTATTTCCTGCTATGAGACCTGCAGTATGGCCATGGTTTCCAATGGCACTGTTTCTGGCAGGACACCCTGGTGGTGATCTAAGAATTCTTGTTAGACAGGGAACACCTGCTTAAGGACTCCTGGGAGGGTCCCCAGTATAAGGTAGGTCCTGGCATTGGCTTCCAAGGTTGTTGCTGCAACCACTGGTGATCAGCACATGCACCAGTTGAGGTGTCATCCAGACCTTCTTAGCTGGTGGGAGAAGAGGACAAGGTAAGGGTACTTGAGATGCATTGAAAATATGATTTTAAATTGTAATTATTTCTTTCTAGCTCACCTTTGTGGCATATGAATTATTTGTCTTTTTTTTCTACTGCTCAGTAGGTTTTTGAGTAAACCATTACACATACATATAACTGAAGTAATTATTCCTACCCTGATATTTTTTTAAAGTGTGTAAACTTCTTAAAGCAGTACCTATAAATCAGACTTGTTTTCTATAGGAAACAGAAGCACCAAGCCAAACCAATCTAAAGCAGGAGGCTTTATTGTACACACAAAAAGCACACAGGCAGGCAAAACACATTATGTGTTTTTCCTGCCTGTATGCTTTTCATGTGTACAATAAAGCCTCCTGCTTTGGATCTGTTTGGCTTGTACCTTCTGTTTACTGGTGACATTTTACCAAGTTTTTTCTCCTTTTTGGCTTGATTAATGTTTTCTATAGGAAATGTAGTATGTTGCATTGCTAATATCCTGTATGTGGCTTAGACAGTATGACAATTTATATCGCTGGTAATATGTGATGAGCTCAGATCAGGTTATGCCTTTCCACATGTGTCTGGTGTATCTTAGATGTAACAAGATAAAAGTCACTGAGACATATTTCAACTGCATGCTGTTATTTTAGCAATTCATAGATAAAGTAGAAGGAATACTTGTGACAGTCATAGGTGGTTCATTTAGGACACCCTCCAGTAGTTGAACTGTTTACGTATGTAGTACATATCAGCAAATCAGTAGGGGTTTCAGTAGCCATCTGTGCTTATAACCTGGGTATTGCAAAGTTGTAGCTGCTGTAGCATAATTTCATGTGTTCAAATCATACTGCTTTTTATCAACGTCCCTCTGTTTCCCCTACATCTTTCTGGTTATACTTTCTTTTTCATTTATTATGTTGTGTTTATGTTATCTCTTTCCTTTTATTTTGAATTTCTGTACAGTGGCAGCCATGAAAAGTGGCTATGCCCCATGCCAGCATTCCCCCACAGAGACTCACCACCCATTACACCAGGGGCAATATCAGCTAGGGCTGCTTCCTTATTGCCTTCCAAGGGGGAGGCTGATAGTTCCTCCTTCTCTATTTCTGGTGAGCCTTCACTTTCTGGTACAGTTGCTGTTTCTGTTGTGGCTCTGTTAGGGATAAGAGATTTGTTACCCACGTACATCTGGTAGAACTGGTGAGGGAGCTGGTGGCCTGGCATATCAAAGTCTATATCAGTCATCTGGAAAGACTGTTGTGATTTTCAGACTCACATCCCTGCCTACCAATGGCACTACCACTGGAGACCGTACCTAGTGGTGGGCAGAGCAGGACAGAGGATCATACCCCATTCTGATGTTACCCTTCCTTTTGCATCCTTGCTGTTCCCTCTTAGCTGCCCAATTCTCCCCATCACCATTTTTCCCTTTGTTTGTTTGCTGTCTGTACCTTTATTGTCATCTCATTCCACAGTGTGTTATCATCTCTCCTGTCACTAAGTAAGTTTAAGGTTTCTTCATCGAATACAGTAAGGTTTCATTATCGAAGCTGGTTGCATTTCTGAACATTTTATATTGGATGCTTCTTTGTATGTTGGTGGTAACCATTTGAAATGTCGAGACTTGCTAGAGTAACAGCGAGTTCCAAAATGCTTAGACTGAATGGCCGAAAGAGCTGACTTGAATATACCAGGTCTGAGATGCTGTTCCTCAGAATATTACCTTTTCTACGAAGTACAGTGATCTTGGAGTTCATATATATAAGTCTGAAGGGGTAGCCCCCACATGTCGGGGTGTGCAGGGGTGCTTACCCCCTTTAAAAAGAAGTTTAAAGGAGAAGAGTGATTTTCGAGATTCATTCTTCTCTTGTGTTTTGCTTTTTGACACTCGACACTTCGAGTGCTGTCATTTCAATAGGGAGACTATTTTGGTATGTTTCCATATGGCAAAGTCCAAGTTATAATCACTAATGGTCTCAGGCACAACTCCTGCATGGGCAATTTTGCTGGAATCTATTGCTAATAGCTAGTGAAAAAAAAAACTTTATTTTCCAATAATTTTATCTGTCCTTGTGTGTACCTCTCAATCTCTTAGAGCAAGAAATCTGGACAAAGCCATAAATGAAAGTGGGACAAAGGCCCAAAAATAAGGACAATTTTAAAATATTTTTAAACCAAATAAAACAAGCGAAGTAGGGGTAAATGCTCTGATAACTATACCAATTATGTTTAAAACAAAGAAACAGCACCGGAGCACTCCACGGCGATCGGACCATACACAGAGAAAACTAGTAACACTGTAAGTAATAGTTCAAGCATGTATTATAAAATCCAAGGTTTATTGGAATTCCAGGTTAGCGCTTTCACCCTCATGGGCTTCTTCAGACCTTTTACATCTCATAAAAGTGATGCTAACATTTATACTAAAGCCTATATGACATCATTCTTTAATTAAGTAAAATAGTGTTCACCTGTAAGGCTTCATTCAAGAACAGTTTATAAATACTCAACCACAAAGCAACTTCTAAAGTTAAAGTATACATACATTAATATATATATATATATATATATATATATATATATATATATATATACTATGTTTATAAATATATATAAAGAATACATAAAAAATACTTAAACATAACAACATATATAAATATAAAAAATATTAAAAACAAACATATTTAAAAATGTTTAAAAAAATTTTTTTTTAATGTTATATATATCAAAACATATCTATGTGTGTATATGCATTGCATCAATAAGATCTTATACAACAAATTATACCAGTTCATATAAGAACTCTATATAAAGTACATTTCATAATGAATTCATGTAAGAGCTGTATGAGGACTACATTATATGATATATACAATGATGTATACAAATATAATGTCCCATCTGACCTGCAGGTCTTTATCTAACAACTAACTTTCTATTTCTATGGTCGGTTTAATAGGGACTCTGTCATTCAGTCCAGATCTCTGATCTGCTCTTAGCATTATAATCCACCTGGCTTCTGTCCTTTCTGTATAGCTCCTTTTGTCCCCAACCCTAGAATTGGATTTGTTTACTTGTAGTACTAGAAATTTGAAACTGTGTGTGTCATTTGTGTTCATGACATGCTTGGATAATGCATTATGTGGGGATTGGATGCGTATATTATGCAGATGTTCACGTATCCTATCACGTAACCTTCTATCAGTTTTCCCCACATAAAATGCATCCAGGCCATGGACCTAGCTAGGTATGTGACATGCTGAGTGTCACAATTAGCTGTAGTGTTGAAACAAAATCTTTTCATAGTGACAGGTTGTACAAAGCTGGTGTCCTCAGATATAAAGGGACAATAACTGCATTTATGACATGGTCTGGTGCAATTTAATGTCTCACCCCTATCAATTGTAGTGTGGACTCTGGTTTGGCAGAGTAATCTGTGCAAGTTTGACTTATTTCTATAGACAAACGATGGTCTATCCCCCACTATCTCTTTTAATTTGGGATCTGTAGTGAGGACAGACCAGTTCTTATAAAAAATCCCTTTCACACTGCTAATGCCTTGTGTATAATTCAGTGAGACCCTAACTATGGAATGGTTCATCATCGTATCAGTGATTCTAGTTCTCTTTGATGTTCCTTCTAAGTCTACAGGGTTTGCAAAATATGGACGTGCAGATCGAGTTCTAAGATCATATACCCCTTCAATCCCTGAGTATATCTCTTCTGTTGTATAAGATCTGGCAGCTAGTCTCCCTCGTAATTGATCTAACTCATTCTTAAACCCTTGTTCTGTTGGATTCAAACATGAGGCTCTTATAGCTTGACGTTTCACTATATTGTGGAACACAAAACGAGGATGCATGTTCACTCTATGTAAGAGGGAGTTCTTGTAGCACGACTTCCTATATACACATGTATTGAGTAGACCACTGTCTAACCTTTCAATGTATGCATCTAAAAATGATATCCATCTATCCGAACTCTCCATGGTAAAATTCAAAATATTGGTCAAAGACTTGACCTCACAAAAAAACTTCTGTAGTTCATCTTCAGATCCTGCCCATAAGAGGAAAAGGTCATCCACAAACCTAGCATAATAAATAACATTCCTCTTGAAGCTATCTAGTGGGAATAGTTTTTCCTTTTTCCAGTCTGCCGTCACTAGGTTGGCGTAGCTATTGGCGCATGATATACCCATAATGTACTTTATATACAGTTCTTACATGAACTGATATAATTTGCTGTATAACATCTTATTGATGCATGGCATATACACACATACATATGTTTTGATATATATAACATTTAAGAAAAAATGTAAACATTTTTATTTATATTTGCTTTTTATATTTTTTATATTTATATATGTTATGTTTAAGTATTTTTTATATATTCTTTATATATATTTTTATAAACATAGTATATATATTAATGTATGTATACTTTAACTTTAGAAGTTGCTTTGTGGTTGAGTATTTATAAACTGTTCTTGAATGAAGCCTTACAAGTGAACACTATTTTACTTAATTAAAAAATGATGTCATAGAGGCTTTAGTATAAATGTTAGCATTACTTTTATGAGATGTAAAAGGTCTGAAGAAGCCCATGAGGGTGAAAGCGCTAACCTGGAATTCCAATAAACCTTGGATTTTATACTACATGCTTGAACTATTACTTACAGTGTTACTAGTTTTCTCTGTGTATGGTCCGATCACCGTGGAGTGCTCTGGTGCTGTTTCTTTGTTTTAATTTTTAAATATTGCTCTTTGCAAACTTAAAGTTAATAGAATAACAGGTTTTACATTAGCATGGATTTTCTGAATGGTATGAAGTCTGAAACTCAAATGTCTGCCATTATTTTTTAACTTTAATCCTTAATGATTTGCCACTAATTTGCCAGAAAACCACATTTATTTGTAAAACAGACCAAAATCATGAGGCAAAAATCTGGACATTCTGCAAAAATCTGTACAGTTGAGAGATATGCGGCTTGTAGTCATATCTGTTAGCTAAGTTAATACGTATAGATTGATAGTGGGATGAATAGTTTTATGAGTATATTTTGGCTTATCAATATTAAGATTACCTAGGATTACTGTTTCAAGTAATGCATTTGTAGTTATACAAGAAAAAAAGTCACTGGAGACTGTTTTTTTCTGCACTAGAAGGTATGCACACTGATGCTATCATTATGTTTGTGAGTTAATTTTAAGTGTAGCTACCAAGATTTCAATGTTATTGATGTGTGGTATTTATGTGGAGTGCACTGCAAGGTTAAAAGCTTTAGTATATATAATGACTACACCACCAGCTCTTTCAATAGTATGATCATTATTTAATAGCCAAGGTGTGTGTGTGTGTGTGTGTGTGTGTGTGTGTGTGTGTGTGTGTGTGTGTGTGTGTGTGTGTGTGTGTGTGTGTGTGTGTGTGTGTGTGTGTTTTAAGCAGGTTTGTGTTATTGTGATTATGTCAGGGATGTGAAGAGATATTCGGCTATGAAGGTTTATTTTATTGTGCTTACAAAGCAATTATGTGACTTATTTATTCCAGTATGACTATTCCTGAAAGATCTATTAGGATTGCTCAAAACAGTACTATACATGCCAGAACCTGGATTATGGTGAATGTCCCCATGTTATTAAAAGTAGTTTGTGCTTAGATTTCTGCTAGTGTTTATACTATTTGCAACAACGTCTGGGTATATCTGTTTAACTGTTCTTTATTTTTTGATCTTTCATAGGTTCATAGGCTCATACATAATTACTAGGCTAGCTGGCCTTGCTGGCCATTCAGCCTAGTCAGTTTAGCTTTTTGTGCTTAATTTAACTTATCCCATTTGGTTAGACATTGGACTTACCAATCCCTTGATCCACAATTATACATTACCACTAATGAGAATAACTGGTATCATACCACAGATAATTTGAGGGGACTCATGCATGGGATAAGCATTTAGGATTGGCTTGTTTTCATTAGTAGTGGGGGAGTCCATGGGTAAACTTTCTATTTCCCATCTATAGATCCAAGCTGTGCTTGATTATGGACAGGGATGACCTTTGTTTTATGTCCCTACACCAAATATCTCTGATGCCAATTGACTTGCTGATCTGCAATAACTCTATCAGTAATGGATCGGAAGATGCCTTGTATGCCAGCAGATCACCTCTTAGTAGTTGGTTGGATAATGAGTATAGTGACAATGCTTTGAGTTAGCCTATGTAGGACATATTGTTTAGGCCTTGTATCCTTTTAGTAAATTATCTCTGTGGTCATTCCAGTTGCTGCATCTGTCTGGACAGATACATGCCAAACGGGGCAATATACTTAATGACTGGCCTAATGAGGGCTGAGTAAAAGGGGACAATGACATACCTAGATCTAGACACAATCCCTTTGTTTATAAACTGTGCTATACAGAAAGACTTTCTTACAAAAATGGACACTTTTTTTAAATGGACACATGTTGGTCAAAAATTAAGACACTGTTCACATAAGGCCCCAAATTCTGAACAACTAAGTCAACTCTTAGGGGCATATTGTTAATGTGGTAGCTCCCTGAGGTAGATGACTTCCTAAAGGAAACAATAATGTATTTTTTGCCATTTAGTTTTTGTCCATGATTTTGGCATCAGTTATTTATTTGGGGCAAACCTTCCTGCAGGATGGCTAAGTCATTTGGGGATTCAATGCCTGCTCCTAGCTTGCAGTCATTTGCAAATTAGCCAGCCACAGCCCTTTGTTATTGGCTTTTACTTCAGAAAAGTAGATGTCAAACAGGAAAAGTCCTAGCACAGCACCCAGGAGGACTCCAGTGATGACTGGTTTCTTTGTGGAGGTAGCTCTCTGTTTTTTGAGTTCCTGCATTCTATCCATTTGGTTTTCCTGGTGCGATCATAGTAGGTTTGATCCTTTTTTTACAAAAAATATGTTTAAACTGGGTCTACATTTCTCCTGAAATATAAGGAAATACTAGCTTACAGAGAAAGGTAGTACATGCCTGTAATGTGCTAAAACCTAAGCATTGAATTTAAACCAAGTTTATTGGTTCCAAAATGCATTGGTCGGATGTCTTGTTACTGTTTTGCAACATAGCAGTAAAAAACGTGAAGAAGAAGAAAGGTTTCTGATGACAGATTTGATAAATTAAAGTACATTTTGTGATTAGCTAAGAGATTAACACATGCCTTTCCATCCTCTGTCTTGATGTTAGGTAGCAGTCTCTCCAGTCTAGATCTTGAGCAGAACTTTTCACACTTGCACAGTTTGGATGAGATACCATGAGACAAACTACACCAAGTAAACAGGAAGGATGAATGGACACGCTTTATCACCAGAACCAGCTTGTTTCCAGAGTTTCACAAGAGTCTTGCGTCAATGCCTTCTTATGCATTGTCTGGGTGCTTAACTGTTCTAGCTAGCTGGAGTTCTGTATGCTTTCTTAGTTCTTTTATAAACTGATTATAATTGCAAGGTATGTGTTTTACATTTATTGTACTATACAATTCATACAGGTGGAACGGGTCTTAAAATATATGGTTTGAATGAAAGTGTCTAGCAAACATGCATGCTCTGTTTCCACCATCTTATTCTTAAAGAAATATTTTATTTTACTTTTTATAATCCTAACCTTTCTCCTGGCTGCTGTGTATCCCTGGCCCTAGCAGGTCTGCTTCTTTCAATCTTTCAACCTCTTAACCTGCTGTTGACTGGTGAATCTACCTACCTGCCCTATAAGGGCCCCTCTCAAAACAAAACAAAGTTATCTCATCTGCAAGGAAGTTATAATCCTACATTCAAAACCCTTCCATCTATAGAAACAGTGAAACTTTCAACGTCTTAACCTGCTGTTGACTGGTGAATCTACCTGCCTGCCCTATAAGGACCCCTCTCAAAACAAAAGAAAGTCATCTCATCTGCAAGGAAGTTACAATCCTACATTCAAAACCCTTCCATCTATAGAAACAGTGAAACTTTCAACCTCTTAACCTGCTGTTGACTGATGAATCTACCTGCCTGTCCTATATGGACCCCTCTCAAAACAAAAAGAAAGCCATCACATCTGCAAGGAAGTTACAATCCTACATTCAAAACCCTTCCATCTACAGAAACAGTGAGACTTTCAACCACTTAACCTGCTGTTGACTGGTGAATCTACCTGCCTGCCCTATACAGACCCCTCTCAAAACAAAAGAAAGCCATCTCATCTGCAAGGAAGTTACAATCCTACATTCAAAACCCTTCCATATATAGAAACAGTGAAAGTATGTGTCTCCTCTCATACAGGCTCTGAAGCTGAATTGTATATTTTTAAAATAATACAAAGAAGTTTCTGTAGACCAGTTTGCTTTGTGAAACCTCCCTCCTGAGCCAGTTACCCAGCAGCCATACCCCCCTCCTACCCCATAATAAGCTTCTCTGCTTTAACATTGTTTACTCCAGCTGTGACCTACTTCTTCTTTTCCTCTATTTTAGTGCTGCCTGTAGTTTTAACCTTTGACCGCTAGGTGGCTCTCTACACTATGCTCTGTAATTTCTCCTAACTCTCACCTCACTTGTATTACTTACAGTCCACTCTGCACCTTCTTCAAAGTAACTGACTCTACTCTATCTTGTCCCTCTCCTTCCTTCTGTAGTCTTTAGCCAGCCCTATATACCTTGCCACTGTTTATCTTAAACTTGTGCTACCTCTTACCTGGCACTTCTAACTGCTCCACTATAATCTGCTGGTCACAGATTGACTCTGGGACCTCTTCCTTCACTTGCTCTAACCCACTCCATTCGCCCTGCGGGCTCACTTCGCTCCCCTACCCTACCCCCAAATCTCACCCACCCCAGTACATCTGTACTTATACCTCCTTGGCCACACCCCCATTCTGTGTCAACCTATAGACTACCCTACCTTGTTACATACTTAACACTTAACTCCTAATTACCTAGTACCTCCCTTTATCAAATCCTCTCTATACAACCTCACCAATTACCTTTCCTTACTACTCAAATTTTCATCCCATTCCCTCAGCTTTCCTTTCACCTTAGCATGCTTATCACTGCCATACCTCTTTTACTTGTTCCTCCTTTTTATAATTCTTCCCTCTCTACTTATATCACATATCCTCACCAGTTATAAATACCTAAACCATACTAGTTTTCAACATCCCTTAAAACAAACAACTCCTCTCTCCCTTTCATCTCCACCAATTTATTGTAACACAACATCTTCATCATCTTACCTTCTAACCCACATTAGGTACCTCCAGCTGAGAAAACCATACTGTAATTTTTCCAAACTCCTAAAACACTCACATACACCATACCACCACCTGCTTCTACATGGTGACATTCATCCTAATCCAGGCCCAAAAAACACCATCCCGGATTCCCACCTCTGAAACCCCAATTAGTGGCCCCAACTCTCTTTCTCATAGCTCACCTCAACATACGTAGCTTAAACAATAAAATTACACAGCTACATGCACTGTTAGGTTTATATTCTTTTGACATCCTATGTCTAACAGAAACTTGGCTCAAGCCAGTAACTAGCGACGATGATATAATACCACCTGGATATAATATCCTAAGACAAGATCGTCTAAACAAAAAAGGTGGTGGGAATAGCAATATTGTATAAATCTGAATTACAAATGACAACATTGGATACTCAACCTCCCACTCCTAACAATACTGAAATCTTAATCACTAAGCTCCAGATTAATACAAATAAATCCTTATAAATTATCTGTGCATATATCTCTCCAGGTAATAACATTAATACTCTTGAAAATTCACTTAGCTGGTTGTTCATATCCTTCCCACAAGAAACCATACTCCTTGGAGAATTTAATATCGATTGCTACTGCTGTACTTCAGCCAAACCTACTACTCACATAAAACTTTATGGCTTCTATCAAACCATCACCTCTCCTACCAGAGCCCACAAACCTAGCAATAAAAGAAGTACCTTAGACTGGATATTAGCTAATAGTAATCCTCTCCTATATAAAGCAGGTACATTGCCTGATGATATTAGTGACCACTCTCTTACATTTATAACTAGACAAAAGACCACTATTCCCAACCAAACTACCTTTAGGACTACCCGGAACAAGAAAAATCTAAACCCAGACAGCTACCTAGCCGAGCTCAAAGCTTGCAACTGGTCACCCCTAAAATACCTACCTCCTGATGAAACGGTGTCATACTTTAATTACAAATTCCTGCTAATTCTTGACCACCATGCCCCTTCTCGTACAGTCAGAACTAGGAACAAACCTGCTCCTTGGCTGTCCAAGAGACCAGGCACAAAATGCTACAGAAAAATAAGATTTGGTCCAAATGGAGATATACAAAAGACCCTGCAGACCATCAAAACTTTAGACAGCTTAGAAACACTACTAAAAAATTAATTATTCTTGACAAAAAAAAATATTACCATAAACTTCAACAAACCCAACTGCATAATCCACAAAAATTCTGGTCAGGCATGAACAGGCTACTTCATCCAGGTCATTTCAAAACTCCTACCCCCTCAGAATACTCCCACCCAAATCGCAGATACAGTTTACAAATATTTCTCAGAATCTGTCAAATCACTAGCAAATAACTTATCCCCAGCTAGCACCGCTATACCACCCTCAATAGCTAATAATCCTCCTGCATTTACTCTACAACTAGTGCCAACATCACTCGTTGATACACTTCTTCAAAAACTGTACTCCATCAGCTGACCTCCTCCCAGCTGAATATCTGCAAATGGCAGCTGGTGCACTAGCCTACCCTATTTCCATCTTAATAAACAGAACTATTACAGAATGTACCATCCCTTCTCTCTGGAAAGCCTCACATATAATTCCATTGCAGAAGGTTGGTAACTCAACTGAACTCGCTAACCTTCGACCCATTGCCATACTCTCTCCTTTAACAAAAATCATGGAGAAATGTATCAACTGGCAGCTACTTGAGCATCACCTACAAAATGAGCTACTGGCTGGCTGCCAGCATGACTTTAGGCCATTCCACAGCACTACAACTGCTCTCTTACCCTTCTCTGACTGTATTAATAGAAATCGTAATAACAACTTGCTTTCATCTGCTCTCTTTATAGACCTCTCTAAAGCCTTTGACATGGTTAATCATCAATTAATGTTAGATACACTACAATTACTTTCCTTAGATACTCAGGCAGTCAAATGGTTTAAGTCTTATTTAGGTAAAAGACAACAGGCAGTCCTCTGGGACAATAAATTATCTACTCAGCTCCCAGTCACTCTGGGTGTCCCACAAGGCTCCATTCTGGGACCTCTCCTCTTTTCTATTTTCATTAATGATTTGAAAACTACCCTCCCCCAAACCACCTGCATACAATATGCTGACAACTCAACATTAATCTGTGCCACAGTCTCTTCAGCTGAACTCCAGTCCAGTACCCAAAGAGTACTTACCTTAGTTGATAACTGGTTCCATCAACGCTGTCTCCTCCTTAATCCAAAAAAAAAAACTAAACTATTATGGTTCACTCCCACACAGAAGTCTACCCTTATTAATTTCACAAGTACATCAAATAATAGCACTGTAATTGCACCTGACACAACCACTAAACTCTTAGGTGTAACAATTGATCATAATCTTAACTATGACACTCACATAAACTTAACTATCAAAGCAGTTAATACAAAACTTGGTTTTCTCTACAGGCTTAAACCCTTTTTTACACCCTCTCCCAGGACAACTATTGCTCAAACCCATCTAATCTCCACCCTACTCTATGCCTCCCCCATTTATACCAACCTATCTAAAACTAATCTAAACAAACTGGCAACCTCCTATAACAACATTGCCAGATTTGCCACTGGCTCCCCTTTCAGAACCCACCACTGCCAAAATCTGAAACAGCTAGGATGGCTGGAATTTCAAAACCAGGTTCTTCTTCAGCAACTTACTATCACTCACAAGGTCCTGTACCATCCTACTAATACTCTTGTACTCTGTAATCCTTATATAAATCTCAAAACTCTATGCTCAGTAAATAAGTTACTAGTAGCCACCCTTAAATCCAATAACAAATCTGGTGACTGCCTGATTACTAACTTTGTTGGAAACACTTGGAACAGACTTCCAAATGATCTAACTTCCCTTACATCTACTTCACTGTTTAAGAACCAACTAAGAGTCTTCCTTAAATCCCAATGGTTATGTACATGTTCTAAACCAGACTGACACCCTCTCCCCTTGCTACATGCCTCTAAAACTTCCTCAACACTTATATCTATTTCTTATTTCTTCACTATTTGTTTAGGATGCTCTACAATTTTTTTCTAGTTTTAACTCAGTATGTTCTGTTCCCTGTCAAACTACTACTTAATTAAAACTAGCCTTTTCAGAGATTTGTTACATGCCATGCCCTGTGTACATCTATGTATATAAGATGTTTGTTAGATGCCATGCCCTGTGTGCATCTATGCATATAAGATGTTTGTTACATGCCATGCCCTGTGTGCATCTATGTATATAAGATGTTTGTTACATGCCATGCCCCATGTGCATCTATGTATATAAGATGTTTGTTACATGCCATGCCCCGTGTGCATCTATGTATATAAGATGTTTGTTACATGCCATGCCCTGTGTGCATCTATGTATATAAGATGTTTGTTACATGCCATGCCCTGTGTGCATCTATGTATATAAGATGTTTGTTACATGCCATGCCCCGTGTGCATCCATGTATATAAGATGTTTGTTACATGCCATGCCCCGTGTGCATCTATGTATATAAGATGTTTGTTACATGCCATGCCTTGTGTGCATCTATGTATATAAGATGTTTGTTACATGCCATGCCCTGTGTGCATCTATGTATACAAGATGTTTGCTACATGTCGTGCCCTGTGTGCATCTATGTATACAAGATGTTTGTTACATGCCGTGCCCTGTGTGCATCTATGTACACAAGATGTTTGTTACGTGACATGCCCTGTATGCATCTATGTATACAAGATGTTTGTTACATGCCATGACCTGTGTGCATCTATGTATATAAGATGTTTGTTACATGCCATGCCCTGTGTGCATCTATGTATATAAGATGTTTGTTACATGCCATGCCCTGTATGCATCTATGTATGTAAGATGTTTGTTACATGCCATGCCCTGTGTACATGAATGTATATAAGATGTTTTTTACATGCCATGCCCTGTGTACATCTATGTATGTAAGATGTCTGTTACATGCCATGCCCTGTGTGCATTTATGTATGTAAGATGTTTGTTACATGCCATGCCCTGTGTACATCTATGTATGTAAGATGTCTGTTGCATGCCATGCCCTGTGTGCATCTATGTATACAAGATGTTTTTACATGCCATGCCCTGTGTACATCTATGTATATAAGATGTTTGATATACTAGCTATTCATTTCTTTTTGCTTTCCATATCTAACCCACTGCTCTAAATCTACTATACCTATTCTTCTATAGTTATATCAACTGCTCTAAATCTCTTTGCACCAATTCTAATATAATTATTTATTTATTTTTTTTTCTCACTCTTTTTCTTATATTGTTATTTCATTTTCTCTTTTCCCCTTTTTTCCTCTCTCACCTACTAACTTAAATTAAATCTATGGTAAAGTGTTTTTGTTACATTAATCTAGTGTTATAATGTTTTCTTTAAGCAGATGCTTTGTATCTTTATTCAATTTATTTAATACTGTTTTGGAGCTTTTCTCCCCGGGCCTCTACTGAAAATGGACATATATCCAGTTAGACTAGCCCGGTCAACAAATGTAAAATAAATAAAATAAAATAAAATAAAAAAATATGGCAACTTCCAGGAATCCATTTAACCTTTTTCTTCCTAACATGCAATATAAATGCCTTGTCCTGAAAATGGAAATAAGTTGCAGACGGTACACTAACTGATCCTTTAGGAAAGTTGGCTCCATGCCAAAGGTCACATTCTTTTTTCACTAAATGGACAAATGTAGCTTAAAGTTTTCAGCACTGCCATGTGGCATTCCTGGCATGTTTCATGTTTCATCTTGGGTGAATTCTTCACACTAATTTTCTAGCTTCATATCCTTTGCCAGAATGAAGTCAGACAGAATGCTTGTTTCAAATTTGAAAATGTTGTCTGCCTTGTGGCTGTTTGTTTTTGTAATAAAACACATTATATTCAGTTCTGTTTTATTCAGAGTATGTCTGTTTTCTCCAAAGAGACAGTGGGAGTGTCACTGTAAAAAACATAACCACTGCCTTATATTTTATTCTCAAATTCACAATATTCAAGTTAATGGCAAGTGCCTGTTGTTGTTAAGTAGTTTTGCAGTCTGCATTCAGAACAGCTCTCAGATCTGATTCACCAAGCCCTACCTACATATCAGCTACCAGAGATAGTTTAAGTTAAGTATAGGGCACAACATCCAGTCATCGCGATTCGTATCGCTGCAGGAAGTAATGTTTAAGCACCTTGCAGATCAAAGTGTTTATGCACAGCATCCTGTGAAGACCAAAAATTGAATTCATAAAAATAATCTGGCAAAGCCGAACCACAAGGCTGACAACCGATGACACAGAATTGCATGCTAGGATTTACTGCATGTCAGGAGACAGTTCTGCATGTACAGTTCAGTGAGCAAGCGTTGCTGTTGTTCCTGCAGAGAGAGATGCTTGACTGGTATATCCAGCCTGAAATGGCTCCAGTGACATTTTGCTAAGCAAATGGATGGCTGAGCAATAGGTGATATGCAAAGCATGACAGTCTGATTAAAACTTCATGAAAACTCCATTTGGAGTCTTCATTCTGAAACATTATGCCAGACTTAGAAGAGGAAGGGGACCTTAATAAAAACGTCCAATGTCCAAATTCCAAACAGGGGCACCACTCTCTCATTTAAATAAAACAAATATTCATAAGTTAACTACAAACCATTGCTTACATGCTTGCTGCTGCTGAACACATTCTATAACTGACATATTTACCTCTCATAGCAGCAGTTCCCAATTTTGAAGCAACAACAAATGCTTTTGGTACAGACAGGATGGAGCTGAGGCAGTAGCAACAGCATGAACACAGCTTAATGAACTATTAGTCTTCTTTTGTTAACATATTCACAGGTTAAACATTCTGTATGTAATAATAGTGCCTGACAATTACCTGCTATCTGCAGTCAAATATCTCTAGATTTTAAAAGCTTTGATAAAATGTATGATATCAGCCTATTTAACATCTTACTGATCATGCCGCTGTCCTCAAGAACAAGTGCTTCCACTATTTTTATCAACTCGTCTGCCTTATCTGTCAGTCTCTTAATAAAAACTAGCTTGCAGTACCATCTATGTTGCTCTGTCAAAAACATTTCACACAGTGCAGTATGTTTCCATTATATTAGTATTTTATCATTTTTGTTTTACAAATTATGTTTTCATTTCTAAATGAAGATTTCTTCATGCACTATTGTTTTTGTGGGGATGGTGTCGATATTTAGTGCATGAAGTTAAGTTTTTAGAGTGATGTCAAAGAGAAATGCACATTTTACATTTTTGTTTTATTTAATTTTTTTTCAATGCAAGTGTAAATTTGCATCTAGGAATACTTTTGTATAGGAGAGGGTGTTTGAAGGTTGTGTATGTATCGCTGTTTTGTGTTTGACCTGTGTAAAGTTTTACTTTAGCACTTAATGATTATTACAAAGACGGTGGATTTAGATACATTTTGGAAGCTTTGAAAACATGCCAGAAATATAGATAAATTTATGTTGATACTTCATGTATAAAAAATGTATAGATACTACGACTAGATTGATGTTTTAACCTACCCTTTAACTTGGGTCTAGCATTAGGTAAAAAAAAAAAAAAATATATATATATATATATATATATATATATATACACACACACACACACACACACACACACACACACACACACACACACACACATACAGAGTGTGTGTGAGTATGCATTGTAAGTAGAATATATGATATAGCTACACACACACACAAACACACGCACGCACACACACACACGCACACACATACACACACACACACACACACACACACACACACACACTTGTCTTTCTAGCTATCCATCTATACCCATATATGCCAAAACGTATCAAAAGCATCAGAAGTATCATATTTGACCAAAAATAAAGCAGCACTGGAAAATAAATAATTTAATCACAATTGTTATGCACATTCATCACACAACAGCAAACAGGTCTTCATCAGACAATTCAACAAAAAGAACAATTTCTTTATATATAACACACAATGAAATAAATAATGAAAGTTAACCAAGCACTACAGCTATGCAACTAATAATTAATGATTAAAAAGACAGCATTCTAGTTCACTTTAGTCTTCTAGATTAGAAAATAAGCATAATTCTAATAGCTACATATTTCCTGTTTTAAATTTCATAAAAGAAAACCCACTTTTAGAATGCCTCTTCCCTTTTCTGCTAAATGTCTACTTTAAACCACCCTACATAGTGCTCCAGGTACACAGGGTTTTTTTTGTGAGAAATGTGGATAATAACAATCTTCGCAATAGTGAATTGTTAAACCTACTAAAGAAACCCACTGATCCATTTTATTGATGTATTTTTAAGGCACAAACCTCTCTCTACTGAATGGTTTATTCAAATATTTGAAAAAGAAGGCAGTTAGCATTTACATTTAAAGGACTGTTATAGGGCAATTTGATTTTGGAAAGGACCATAACAGAACAGCATATACCACATGATTCATGGATTAATAAGTTCTCCAATGGTATTTCTGAAAGTGATGTTATTTTTTTATATTTTTTCCTTTTGCATTATCATCATACTTTATTGCACAAATACAATGAATACAACATCAACATTTGTCCTTACAGCCAATTGCCAAAGTCACCATATCCAATTCTTTAAATTAAGCAGATGGCCTTAAAACAATACAAACTGAATATACTTCACAGAGAGAATCATATTGCCCAAATACCATCATATTGCCCCAGTTGATGTCATTTTTGAACAACTGCAGGAACTGTGCAATGATACTAGCCTTAGTGTCATGTGCTTGTTGACTACACATTATGAGGTATGTATGGCAGAAATGCAGATGGATATTGTGCATTTGTGACTAAGATTACTACTGCGTTTAATACATTTGGACTATTCTGACAAGGTCAATAATGGACTTTCAGAGGCCTAACAAACTGATAGTAAGTTGAGAAAAGAGAAATGAAAAAGTTAGTGAGAGATAGGAATGATTAAGAATCTCGGCTGTAGGTATTGTTTCATACACTGCCTTTGTCTGTAAAGAGATTGTGAATCTGATAGAAACAGCCAATGAAACGGAATGTGGTGAAAATTATGTTTTTTTTTTAGAATGAGGAAGTGAGCCAGAGACATTTGCACCAAAGAGTCATCCTGATTGGCAAAACAGAAGCAGGAGAGATTTTAGTTAGCTTTCGACAACAAAGAACAATGCAAAACATCAGAGGATTGTGACATGTATGGACAGAGAAATAAATTATTGGTAAGCCAGTGGATGTAAACTCAATATAAAGACCAAGGAACTTATTGGGAACATTCATACAATTGGAGGGATCATTTGTTAAGAGGGTAGGCATGATACATTTAGAATATCAACAGCCCTTATCAGAGAGACCAGATTACATAGAGAGGTGTGTTACAGAAAAAGGGATAGATGAATATAGAGAGTTATGGACAGACCTTGAAGGGCAGTGAAATATTAAATATTTAATATGTCCAACAGACCTTTAATGGAAATGGAAAGACACATTTAAAGCTAGGCTTTTCATTTATACTGAACAGAAGGGCTTATGTAGTCCCTACTTTTAATATCTGAAATTATACAACGACCCCCCTCCCATTAATATTTCAAAACGTGCACGCTGATTGGTCAGCGTGCATGTTGTAAATCAGAGTTATAGCAATGGAAAAATGGTCCGGTCGCCCGGACTTTTTCCATTAGTATAACTCTTTTTTACACTGTCTCGCTATGTTAAACGATAGCGAGACAGCTTTAAAAAATGCAACGGAGATTCTCTGTTGCTTTTTTTAAAGCTGTCTTGCTATGTTAAACTCCTTTAACATAGCGAGACAGTTTGTAAAAAGCAACAGAGATCTTGCTTTCTCCATTGCTTCCGCCCACAGCTCTGATGTACTGCGTAAGCATACGCATGCACAGTACATCAGAACTGCTGCAGAATACCAGACAGCTGCGGAAGGGCAGCAAGGAGGCATTATGCAATGCCATTATTTAAGAAAAGTAATTTTTTTTTTCTTAAATAATGCCATTGTATAATAGCAATAACTCACTTCTGGGTGTGGGTAATGCTGGATTTACTCACGGTTGTCTTTGTTTGGCCACTCAGGCTTTGCCCTCATGACCAAACCACATCAATCTTGGGTAAATCCAGCATTACCCACACCCAGGCGTGGGTTATTGCTATATTATTCAATAGGCATATTAATTTAAAGCATTTCATATTTTCTCATGAACTAAGTAAGAATTATGATTATTGTTTTTTGAAAGCTTAGTGTTTACACTCTAGTTTTAAATACTACAATGGTGTGTCTGAGAAAGACTGAGGGAGACATCAGGCTTTTAATCTGTGCTGTTGCAAAAATTATTTTTTTAATTTAAATGATAAAAGAAAGACTTCAGACAATTTAATTTCTGATAAAACCAAGAAGTTAATGAAATGTGATAAAGGAAAAAAATTCTTAGTTATAGACTCTGACAAATATGTTGAAAGTATGCAAAAGTTTTTAGATTTAGACAAGAGTTTTAGAAAAGGAGACAGTATGGATGTTTATAAGGATTACAAACAGAATGAGGAAAGTTTAAGTAAATTATTGCAAAAAGGCATTATTACTTATGATATTTATCAAATTTATGGAGTTGATAATTCCATCTTTTCTACTATGTCTGTGATACTGAAGATACAAGTACAGAACTCTCCTCTCCCCTTTAGACATATTTATTATTAGTGCTAAAGGGTGTAAAACAAAGTTATTAACTTTAGTTGTTGAACATTTATGAAGTCCCTGAAATATAATCACATACGAAAGATTCATTTGACTTTATAAAGAAGTTGAAAGAAATGATGTATGAGAGTGAATTGTGTTTTTTCTCTCCTGTTGTTAAATTATTACATGCTGTGATTCTTCAGGCAACTAGAGTTATGGACTTTACTGCATTTTTTGAAAGACATACAATAATGGAAGATAAGTATTTTGATCTGGTATTCTATTTTTGACTATGATATTAACATTTTTTTTTAATAAAAAAGCTTTTTTAACGAATATAATTTGACAACTATACTGAGTGGTGATAGGGAATGCGATGGACTGGACTTTTGACAATATGTCTATACAGGTAAGTAGGGTTGGGGGTGAGAGCATGTTTGTTGTTTGTTTGTGTTTGTGTGTGTGTGTGTGTGTGTGTGTGTGTGTGTGTGTGTGTGTGTGTGTGTGTGTGTGTGTGTCTGAGTTAGGGTTAGTGTCAGGGATGAGTGAAGGATGGATGTCTGTGATTGTGTGTCTGAATCTGTCTTTGTCCTCCTGCATCACCTTAGTAATAGGTGCTAATGTGGTAGCACATAGCTCACTACCCTCCTCCATCTTACTCACATGT